>NW_005055150.1:0-6387 GCF_000277835.1 Geospiza fortis
TGGTCACTCAGTGGTCACTCGCGGTCAGTACCCACCCGTGTCCGCTCGGTCAGCAGGGCGGCGCGGGAGCTCCTGCCCAGCAGATCCTCGGCCGCGTCCTTGTCCGGCTCCTCCTCGTCCTCGTCCTCGTTCTGGGGCCAGAAACGGCCGATTCGGGAAAAAAACAAAATCCCACGTTCACAAAATCCCAAATCCCCAAAATCCCACATCCCCAAAATTCCAAATCCCCAAATCCCCGAAATTCCCAAAATTCCAAATCCCCAAAATCCCACATCCCCAAAATTCCAAATCCCAAAAATTCCACATTCACACAATTCCAAATCCCCAAATCCCCAAATTCCCAAAATTCCAAATCCCCAAAATTCCACATTCTCAAAATCCCAAATCTCCAAAATCTCCAAAATTCCCAAAATCGCCAAATCCCCCAAATTTCTAAAATCCCCAAAATCCTGAAAATTCCCCCAAATCTCCAAAATTCCCAAAATCCCCAACATCAACCAAAACCCCAAATTGTGATAAATTCCCCCAAAACCCCAAATTCTGATAAATTCCTCCCAAAATGAACTAAAACCCCAAATTCTGACAAACCACCCCAAAATCACCCAGAACACCCCTCAATTGCCCCAAAAAGCGCCAAATTTTGGCAAACCGCCCCGAATGCCGTTGGGGTTTGGGGTTTTGCCCAAAAGCGGCGCGTTTGGCCCCAAAGCGGGCGCACCTTGAGGAAGATGCCGACGTTCTTGACTTTCTTCTTGACGGACGTGAGCACCACGGCCGGGCCGTCCTGCGCCGCGACACCCGATTGGTCGGGACGGGGACACGGGGACACGCGATTGGTCGGGATGGAGGAATGGGGACACGGGATTGGTCGGGAGAGGGGAATGGAGACACGGGATTGGTCGGGAGAGGGGAATGGAGACACGGGATTGGTCGGGAGAGGGGAATGGGGACACGGGATTGGTCCGGAGAGAGGAATGGGGACACGGGATTGGTCGGGAGAGAGGAATGGGGACACAGGATTGGTCGGGAGAGAAAATGGGGACACGTGATTGGTCGGGATGGAGGAATGGGGATACGCGATTGGTCGGGATGGAGGAATGGAGACACGGGATTGGTCGGGAGAGAGGAATGGGGACCCAGGATTGGTCGGGATTGAGGCACCGGGACACGTGATTGGTCAGGATTGAGGAATGGGGACCCAGGATTGGTCGGGATTGAGGCACCGGGACACGTGATTGGTCAGGATTGGGACACGGAGACAGGTGATTGGCTGAGAGCAGAGCAGGGGGACACGCCATTGGTCGGGAGAGGAGCACAGGGACACGGGATTGGTCGGGATTGGGAGCGACGCGATTGGCTCAGAGCAGGGGCATCGGGACACGCCATTGGTCAGGATTGGGACATGGGGACACAGGATTGGCTGAGAGCAGAGCAGGGGGACACGCCATTGGCCAGAAAAACGGGCACGAGCGCTATGATTGGTCGGGACTGGGACAGGAGGGCCGGGATTGGTCGGTGCGGGGGCCTGGCCCATTTGAGGCTCCGCCCACTTCGAGTAATGGGTTCGGGGCTGAGCCCCATTGTGATTGGTCAGTGTAACTGTGAGCCCTGCTGTGATTGGTCAGTCTGGGGCTGAGCCTCGCTGTGATTGGTCAGTGTAACTGCGAGCCCCGCTGTGATTGGTCAGTCTAGGTCACAGCCCCACTGTGATTGGTCAGTGTAACTGTGAGCCCTGCTGTGATTGGTCAGTCTGGGGCTGAGCCTCGCTGTGATTGGTCAGTGTAACTGCGAGCCCCGCTGTGATTGGTCAGTCTAGGTCACAGCCCCACTGTGATTGGTCAGTGTAACTGTGAGCCCTGCTGTGATTGGTCAGTCTGGGGCTGAGCCTCGCTGTGATTGGTCAGTGTAACTGCGAGCCCCGCTGTGATTGGTCAGTCTAGGTCACAGCCCCACTGTGATTGGTCAGTGTAACTGTGAGCCCTGCTGTGATTGGTCAGTCTGGGGCTGAGCCTCGCTGTGATTGGTCAGTGTAACTGCGAGCCCCGCTGTGATTGGTCAGTCTAGGTCACAGCCCCACTGTGATTGGTCAGTGTAACTGTGAGCCCTGCTGTGATTGGTCAGTCTGGGGCTGAGCCTCGCTGTGATTGGTCAGTGTAACTGCGAGCCCCGCTGTGATTGGTCAGTCTAGGTCACAGCCCCACTGTGATTGGTCAGTGTAACTGTGAGCCCTGCTGTGATTGGTCAGTCTGGGGCTGAGCCTCGCTGTGATTGGTCAGTGTAACTGCGAGCCCCGCTGTGATTGGTCAGTCTAGGTCACAGCCCCACTGTGATTGGTCAGTGTAACTGTGAGCCCTGCTGTGATTGGTCAGTCTGGGGCTGAGCCTCGCTGTGATTGGTCAGTGTAACTGCGAGCCCCGCTGTGATTGGTCAGTCTAGGTCACAGCCCCACTGTGATTGGTCAGTGTAACTGTGAGCCCTGCTGTGATTGGTCAGTCTGGGGCTGAGCCTCGCTGTGATTGGTCAGTGTAACTGCGAGCCCCGCTGTGATTGGTCAGTCTAGGTCACAGCCCCACTGTGATTGGTCAGTGTAACTGTGAGCCCTGCTGTGATTGGTCAGTCTGGGGCTGAGCCTCGCTGTGATTGGTCAGTGTAACTGCGAGCCCCGCTGTGATTGGTCAGTCTAGGTCACAGCCCCACTGTGATTGGTCAGTGTAACTGTGAGCCCTGCTGTGATTGGTCAGTCTGGGGCTGAGCCTCGCTGTGATTGGTCAGTGTAACTGCGAGCCCCGCTGTGATTGGTCAGTCTAGGTCACAGCCCCACTGTGATTGGTCAGTGTAACTGTGAGCCCTGCTGTGATTGGTCAGTCTGGGGCTGAGCCTCGCTGTGATTGGTCAGTGTAACTGCGAGCCCCGCTGTGATTGGTCAGTCTAGGTCACAGCCCCACTGTGATTGGTCAGTGTAACTGTGAGCCCTGCTGTGATTGGTCAGTCTGGGGCTGAGCCTCGCTGTGATTGGTCAGTGTAACTGCGAGCCCCGCTGTGATTGGTCAGTCTAGGTCACAGCCCCACTGTGATTGGTCAGTGTAACTGTGAGCCCTGCTGTGATTGGTCAGTCTGGGGCTGAGCCTCGCTGTGATTGGTCAGTGTAACTGCGAGCCCCGCTGTGATTGGTCAGTCTAGGTCACAGCCCCACTGTGATTGGTCAGTGTAACTGTGAGCCCTGCTGTGATTGGTCAGTCTGGGGCTGAGCCTCGCTGTGATTGGTCAGTGTAACTGCGAGCCCCGCTGTGATTGGTCAGTCTAGGTCACAGCCCCACTGTGATTGGTCAGTGTAACTGTGAGCCCTGCTGTGATTGGTCAGTCTGGGGCTGAGCCTCGCTGTGATTGGTCAGTGTAACTGCGAGCCCCGCTGTGATTGGTCAGTCTAGGTCACAGCCCCACTGTGATTGGTCAGTGTAACTGTGAGCCCTGCTGTGATTGGTCAGTCTGGGGCTGAGCCTCGCTGTGATTGGTCAGTGTAACTGCGAGCCCCGCTGTGATTGGTCAGTCTAGGTCACAGCCCCACTGTGATTGGTCAGTGTAACTGTGAGCCCTGCTGTGATTGGTCAGTCTGGGGCTGAGCCTCGCTGTGATTGGTCAGTGTAACTGCGAGCCCCGCTGTGATTGGTCAGTCTAGGTCACAGCCCCACTGTGATTGGTCAGTGTAACTGTGAGCCCTGCTGTGATTGGTCAGTCTGGGGCTGAGCCTCGCTGTGATTGGTCAGTGTAACTGCGAGCCCCGCTGTGATTGGTCAGTCTAGGTCACAGCCCCACTGTGATTGGTCAGTGTAACTGTGAGCCCTGCTGTGATTGGTCAGTCTGGGGCTGAGCCTCGCTGGTCACTGTGGTCACTGAGTGGTCAGTGAGGGTCACTCGGTGGTCACTGTGGTCACTCAGTGGTCACTCGATGGTCACTCAATGGTCACTGTGGTTGCTCGGTCACTGTGGTCAGTGAGGGTCACTCAGGGGTCACCTCAAGGTCACTGTGGGGGTCATCGAGGGACGTTATGGGGTCAGTGCGGGATCAACCAGTCGGGATCGGTCACTGTGGTCACTCAGTGGTCAGTCTGCGGTCACTCAGTGGTCACTATGGTCAGTCAGTGGTCACTGTGGTCACTCAGTGGTCACTCTGCGGTCACTGCGGTCACTCTATTGTCACTGTGGTCACTGTGGTCAGTCCATGGTCACTCAGGGTCACTCACCGTGTCTCAGCTCTCTCAAGAGGACGTCCTGGAGCCCCAAGAGGAAGCTGTAGTGCTCCTGCATGTCCTGCGACGGGTCCACCATGAGCGTGCGCACCAGGTTGGAGCAGTAGGACTTGTAGCGGATGCCCATGGAGCACGTGATGGCCCCGAAGTGCATGTGGGACTTGTCGCTGCGAAATCGGGGGGAAAAACGGGGAAATTGGTTAAAATTGGGGAAAAGTGGTAAAAATGGGGAAAGGAGAAAAAGAAACGAGAAAAAACGGGGTCAGAAATGGGGAAAATGGGGGGAAATGGGGCAAATGGGTCAGAAATGGGGGTGATGGCCCCGAAGTGCATGTGGGACTTGTCGCTGCGAAATCGGGGGGAAAAACGGGGAAATTGGTTAAAATTGGGGAAAAGTGGTAAAAATGGGGAAAGGAGAAAAAGAAACGAGAAAAAACGGGGTCAGAAATGGGGAAAATGGGGGGAAATGGGGCAAATGGGTCAGAGATGGGGGTGATGGCCCCGAACTGCATGTGGGACTTGTGGCTGAAAAAAATGGGGTGAGAAATGGGGAAATTGGTTAAAATCGGGAAAAATAGGAAAAATTGGGAAAACCGGGAAAAAAACTGGAAAAAATGGGGAAAATGGGGGGAAATGGGGTCAGAGATGGGGGTGATGGCTCCGAAGTGCATGTGGGACTTGTCGCTGCATTTTGGGTTAAATTCCTGTGATTTCGGCTGTTTTTCCGTACCCGACGACGCCGAACTTGAGGCTGCAGCTGCCCCTGCTCTGGATGATTTATCAGGGAATTTTTGGGGATTTTATGGGTTATTTTGTGGGGATTTTTAAGCAGATTTTCGCAATTTTTTGTATGTTTGCATTTTGGGTTAAATTCCTGTGATTTCGGCTGTTTTTCCGTACATGCGATTTTGGTGGTTTTTTGGTACTTGACGACGCTGAACTCAAGGATGCAGTTGCCCCTGCTGTGGATGATTTATCAGTGAATTTCTGGGGATTTTCTGGGTAATTTTGTGGGGATTTTTTAGCAGACTTTTGGGATGTTCACATTTTGGGTTAAATTCCGGGGATTTTGGGTACCTGACGACGCTGAACTTGAGGTTGTAGTTGCCGCCGCTCTGGATGATGGGCGGGTAGCACATCTCCACGGCCGAGGGGTCGGCCCCGGCCAGGAACTTCTTCTCCTCGATGGCTTTCTCCACCGCCTCGGCCAGCTTGCTGTGGCGCACCTTCTGCGGGGTGACGTCACCGTGACGTCACCGCGACGTCACCGCGACGTCACCGAGCCAGCCCCGGGTCTCAGTGACCGAGATTCGGCCCCAAAACGGGACAAAAAATTCATCCAAAAATGGTGAAGTTTGGACCAAAAACGGGAAAATTTCGACAGAGCCCGCCCCAAAATGGAGATTTTTTGGGTGATGCTGACCCCAAAAAAAAAATTTCCCAAGTTTTGGGTCAGTTTGAACTGAAAATGGAGATTTTTGGAGGAAAAATAAACCCAAGAAATTGATTTTGGTACCACGTGGGGTAAGGCGATCTAATGGCACCTCAAAATTTCCATTTTTGGTCTGTCCGGACCTAAAAATTCCAGTTTTTGGTCCAATCTGACCTCAAAATTCCCATTTTTGGTCCATCCAGATCTCAGAACTCCCGTTTTTGGTCCAACCGCCCGTTTTTGGTCCCACCTGACCTCAAAACTCCACATTTTGGTCAAACCTGATCTCAAAACTCCCATTTTTGCCCCAAACTCCCATTATTGGTCCATCCTGACCTCCAACCTCCATTGATCCATCCTGACCTCAAAACTCCGGATTTTGGTCAAACCTGATCTCAAAATTCCCATTTTTGGTCCAACCTCCTGTTTTTGGTCCAACCTCCCATTTTTGGTCCCGCCTCACCTCAAACCTCCACATTTTGGTCAAACCAGACCTCAAAACTCCCATTTTAGCCCCAAACTCCCATTTTTGGTCCATCCACATCTCAGAACTCCCATTTTTGATCCAACCTGACCTCAAAATTCCAGATTTTGGTCAAACCTCACCACAAAATTCCCATTTTTGGTCCAACCTCACCTCAAAGCTCCACATTTTGGTCCCACCTCCCGTTTTTGCCCTTCCCCTCCTGTAGCCCCTCCCCGCCGTGG
>NW_005055150.1:6919-8269 GCF_000277835.1 Geospiza fortis
CACCTCTGGCCCCGCCTCCTTGGCCACCTGCGCAAAGGGGCTGGGTTAGAGCGGTGGGCGGGGCGATGGGGTGGGCGGGGCCGGGCGTGGAACTTCCGACCCAACTCTGGTCTTTCCAATCCAACTCCAAACGGACACGGCGCTTCCGACCCAACTGCGGCTCTTCCAACTCAACCACGACCCTTCCAATTCATTTCCAACTCTTGCAACCCAACTCTGACCCTTCCAACCCAGGTTTGACCCACTGAAACCAATTCTGGCTCTTCCAGCCCAACGTTGACTCTTCAAACCCAAGTTTGACTCTTCAAACGCAAGTTTGACCCTTCCAACTCAACTCAAACCCAACTTTGACTCATCCAACCCAACTTTGGCCCTTCAAACTCAACTCAAACCCAACTCTGGCCCATCCAACCCAACTTTGACTCTTCCAACCCAACTCAAACCCAACTTTGACTCTTCCAAACCCAACTTTGACTCTTCCAACCCAACTTTGAATCATCCAACCCAAGTCCAACCCAACTTTGACTCTTCCAACCCAACTTTGACCCTTCCAACCCAACTCCAACCCAACTCAAACCCAACTTTGACTCTTCCAACCCAACTCAAACCCAACTTTGACTCTTCCAACCCAACTCAAACCCAACTTTGACTCTTCCAACCCAACTTTGAATCATCCAACCCAAGTCCAACCCAACTTTGACTCTTCCAACCCAACTTTGACCCTTCCAACCCAACTCCAACCCAACTCTGGCCCATCCCACCCACCTCCAACCCAACCTTGGCCCCGCCCCCCGGGCCAGGCCCCGCCCCCCGGACCTTCTCGAAGCCCTCCTTGCTGAGGGCGTCGTTCCAGCTCTTCATGAACTCGCCGGGGAACTTGTCCTTGGCGAAGACGCCGAGGCGCCGCCCGCCCCGGCTGCCCCGCAGCGCTTCCAGAAGCTTCTCAAAGTTGGCCTTGTTGCTCTCGTTCTGCGAGGGGGCGGGGCCGAGGTCAGGGGGGCGGGGCCACGCCCAGCCCGAGGTTCCCGAGCCAAGGCCGGGGGTGGGGGAGCAAGGAGACAACGGGAACACCGAGAGGGATCAAAGCGACCCCAAAATCACCCAAAGGGACCCCAAAATAACCCAAAGGGACCCAAAGTCACCCAAAGGGACCCCAAAATCACCCAAAGCGACCCAAAATAACCCAAAGGGACCCAAAATAACCCAAAATCACCCAAAGGGATCAAAGCAACCCCAAAATCACCCAAAGCGACCCAAAATCACCCAAAGGGACCCAAAATAACCCAAAATCACCCAAAGGGATCAAAGCGACCCCAAAATCACCCAAAGGGACCCCAAAATCACCCAAAG
>NW_005055150.1:8657-9028 GCF_000277835.1 Geospiza fortis
GACCCAAAATAACCCAAAGGGACCCAAAGGAACCCAAAGTGACCCAAAATAACCCAAAGGGACCCAAAATAACCCAAAGTGACCCAAAGTGACCATCAGGACTCCATAAGGATCAGCAGGACCCCAAAGTGACCTCCAGGACCTCAGAGTGACCCCCAGGACACGAAAATAACCCCATAAAACCCCAAAACGACACAAAATTACTCAAATTACCCCAAAACGACCCCAAAACGACCCAAAATTCCCGGGGAGCCCCACCTTCTCTCGGACGAGCAGCGTGACGGCCGGCAGCCCGCTGGCCGCCCCCAGGGACTCAAAATGACCCAAAAATGATCCAAAATGACCCAAAAATGACCCAAAATGACCCAAAA
>NW_005055150.1:9214-14509 GCF_000277835.1 Geospiza fortis
TCCGCCAGCCCGTTGGCCGCCCCCTCGCCGCCCTTGCCCTGCGCCACCTGCTTGAGGAACTCGACCTTCTTGCGGCTGGCCAGGAACAGCGCGCGCTCCTCGCAGAACAGCATCACCGTGTCGGTCAGCTCGTAGCCAAACAGCCACGTCTGGGGGGGAAAACGACCCAAAAAGGGTTAAAAACGCCCCAGAAATGGTCAGGAACACCCCAAAAGTGGACAGAGGGACCTCAGAAATACAGAAACCCCAAAAATGGACAGAAACACCCAAAAAACCCAACGAAAAAAGCTCAAAAATTGACCCAGAAACAACAGGGATGAGAACACATCACCGTGTCGGTCAGCCCAGAGCCAAAGAGCCACGTCTGGGGGAGAAACGACCCAAAAAGGGTTAAAAACACCCCAAAAATGGTCAGGAACGCCCCAGAAATGGACAGAGGGACTCCAAAAATGGACAGAAGGACCCCAGAAATACAGAAATCCTGAAAACCCAACGAAAAAACCCCAAAAATTGACCCAGAAACAACAGGGATGAGAACAGCGTCACCGTGTCGGTCAGCTCGGAGCCAAAGAGCCAGGGCTGGGGGCAGAAACGACCCAAAAAGGGTTAAAAACGCCCCAAAAATGGACAGAGGAACCTCAGAAATACAGACACCCCAAAAACCCGACCAAAAAGGCTCAAAAATTGACCCAGAAACCCCAAAAACCAATGGGGACCAGAACAGCGTCACCGTGTCGGTCAGCTCGGAGCCAAACAGCCACGTCTGGGGGGGAAAACGACCCAAAAAGGGTTAAAAACACCCAAAAAAGGGTTAAAACCACCTCAAAAATGGACAGAGGGAGCTCAGAAATACAGAAATCATGAAAACCCAAAAAAAAACCCCAAAAAATGGACCCAGGAGCTGGAGAAATTGAGAGAAACAGCCCCAAAAATGGACAGAGGAACGGCAACAGCAGCAGGGACAGACACAGACACAGGAACCCCAAAAATGCTCAGGGACACCCCAAAAATGGAAAGAGGGACCCCAAAAATACAGAAACCCCGAAACCCCGAAACCCCAAAAAAAAAACCATAAAAATTGACCCAGGAGCTCGAAAATTGACAGAAACAGCCCCAAAAATGGAGATAAACAGCCCAAAAACTGACCCAGGAACCCCAAAAATGGTCAAAGACACCCCAAAAATACAGGCAGCCCTAAAATGGACAGAAACAGCCAAAAACGGAGAGAGGAACCCCAAAAACCGACCTGGGAACCCAAAAACCGACCCAGGAACCCCAAAATATAAAGGAACACCCCAAAATGAACAGGAACACCCCAAAAACGGACCTGGGAACCCCCAAAAAACGGACAAAGACACCCCAAAAACCAACAAAGGAACCCAAAAATGGACAGGGACAGCCAAAAAAATGGTCAAGGACACCCCAAAAATACAGACTCCCAAAAATGGTCAGAAACAGCCCCAAAAATGGAGACAAACACCCCAAAAACCAATCCAGGAACCCCAAAAATGGTCAAAGACACCCCAAAAATACAGGCAGCCCTAAAATGGACACAAACAGCCAAAAACGGACAGAGGAACCCCAAAAACCGACCTGGGAACCCAAAAACCGACCCAGGAACCCCAAAAGGGCCAGGGAAAGCCCCAAAAATGAGAAAATTGACCAAAACCCGAGGGGATTGATTCAAAAATCAGGGAATTCACCCAAAAAGGAGGGGATTCGGCCAAAATAATGAGAGAATTCATCTAAAAATGATGATTTATTTAAAAATGAGAGAATTCACCCAAAAATCAGGGGATTCAACCTAAAAATGAGAAAATTCACCCAAAGAATGAGAAAATTCACCTAAAAATGAGAAATTTTACCTAAAAATGAGGAAATGTACCCAAAACCCAGGGGATTCACCCAAAGAATGAGAAAATTCACCTAAAAATGAGGAAATTGATCTAAAAATGAGAAAATTCACCTAAAAACGAGAAAATTCACCCAAAGAATGAGAGAAACTTGCTCTGAAACGGGGAGAGGCGCCCAAAAAAAGAAAGAAAATTCCTCTAAGAATGACGGGAATGCGTTAAAAAATTAAAAAATTACAGAAATATTTTAAAATTATAGAAACGCGTTAAAAATTATGGGATCACCTTGAAAATTAAAGGAATACATTAAAGATTGCAGGAACAGGTTAAAAATTACGGGAATAAAACAAAAATCCGGAAAAAATATAAAAAGTGATGGGAAAACATTGAAATTGATGGGAACGGGTTAAAACTTCTGAAAATGCATTAAAAATGGTGAGAATACACAAAAAATGATGGGAATACCTCAAAATTATAAAAATTCTGCTGAAAATCTCTGCTGAAGTGATAAAAATGAGTGAAATGTATTTAAAAAGAAATTATTATGTAATTAAATTAAACTTATTGATTGCAATTTTTAAAATATTATTTTTAGAGTTTAAATTATAAGATTAAAAAATTAAACTATTCAGTTAAAAGATTTAAATTATTAAATTTAAAAATTAAATTATCAAATTAAAAGATTAAAATTATTAAATTGAAAAATTAAACTATCAAGTTAAAACATTTAAATTATTAAATTAAAAAATTAAATTATCAAATGAAAACATTTAAATTATTAAATTAAAAAACTAAACTATCAAATTTAAAACATTTAAATTATTAAATTAAAAATTAAATTATCAAGTTAAAACATTTAAACTGTTAAATTAAAAAATTAAATTATCAAATGAAAACATTTAAATTATTAAAGAGTTAAACAATCAAATTTAAAACATTTAAATTATAAAATTAAAAACCAAGCTCTCAAATGAGAAGATTGAAAAGATCCAATTCAAAGCAATGGGAGCGTGTTAAACAAAGCAGGAGCGCCTGAGGAAACCCTGGGGATTTTCTCAACTGGATGAAAATTCCCCAAAATCCGGGAACGGCCCCAAAAGCTCCGCGGAACCTCCGGGGCTTTCAGGGAATTTGGGGATTTTTTGTCATTGATTTTTTTTTGAATTTTGGGAAATTTTTTTAGAGATTTTGGGGTTTTTGATCAGGAATTTTGGGGTTTTTAATCAGGAATTTTGGGGTTCTTTTTAGGGAATTTGGGGTTTTTTAAATTGATTTATTTTTAAATTTTGGGGAAATTTTTTGGGGGGGTTTTGTGGTTTTTATCAGGAATTTCTGTGATTTCTGGAGGGAGTTTTGGGGTTTTTAATCAGGGATTTTGGGGATTTTTTGGGGGGGGATTTTGGTTTTTTATCAGGGAATTTGGAGTTTTTTCTCTTTTTTAAAATTTTTTTTGGTATTTTGGGAATTTTTTTTAGAGGTTTTGTGGTTTTTGATCAGGAATTTTTGTGATTTCTTGAGGGAGTTTTGTGGTTTTTGATCAGGAATTTTGGGGATTTTAATCAGGGAATTTGGGGGTTTTTTAATTGATTTTTTTCTTAATTTTGGGAAATTTTTTTTTGGAGGTTTTGTGGTTTTTGATCAGGAATTTTTGTGATTTCTTGAGGGGATTTTGGGGTTTTTATCCGGGATTTTGGGGAATTTTTTTTTGGACTTTGGGGTTTTTATCAGGAATTTTGGGGTTTTTTTTAGGGAATTTGGGTTTTTTTTTCATTGATTTTTTTTTGAATTTTGGGAATTTCTTTTAGGGGTTTTGTGGTTTTTGATCAGGAATTTTTGTGATTTCTTGAGGGAGTTTTGGGGTTTTTTATCAGGGATTTGGGGGATTTTATTTTTGCACTGTGGGGTATTTTGGGAATTTTTTTTTGGAGGTTTTGTGGTTTATTGTCAGGAATTTTTGTGATTTCTTGAGGGAGTTTTGGGGTTTTTTATCAGGGATTTGGGGGGTTTTATTTTTGCACTGTGGGGTTTTTTATCAGGAATTTTTGGGATTCCTTGAGGGGATTTTGGGAATTTTTTTGGGGGATTTTGGGACTCTCCCCTCAGGGATTTTCTCCTCTCAGTTTTTGGGATTTCCCCTCAGGGATTTTGGGATTCCTTCCTCACAGATTTGGGATTTTTTTCTTGGAGACTTTGGGATTTTTTTTTTTTAGGGATTTTTGTATTTTTCAGAGATTTTGGGATTTTTCTGAGACATTTTGGAATTTTCCCCAGGGATTTTTTGGAGATTTTGGGCCCTCTCACAGAGTTTGGGATTTTTCTCAGGGATTTTGATTTTGGGATTTTTTTAGGGATTTTGGGATTTCTCTCAGGGATTTCAAGATTTTTCTCAAAGATCTTTGCAATTTTTTTAAGAAGAATTTGACATTTTGGAATTTTTTTCCCAGGGAATTTTGGATTTTTCTCAAAGATTTTTGGAATTCTTTTAGGGGGAATTTGACATTTTGGGATTTTTTTTCCTGGACATTTTTGGATTTTTCTCAAAGACTTTTGGAATTTTTTTAAGGGGAATTTGATATTTTGGGATTTTTCCTGGGGATTTGGGGATTTTCCTCAGGGAATTTTGGGCTTTCTCCTGAGGAATTTTGGGGTTTTTTTCCTGCAGATTTTGGGTTTTTTTTCCTGCAAATTTTGGGGTTTTTTCCTGCAGATTTTGGGGTTTTTTCCTGCAGATTTTGGGGTTTTTTCCTGCAGATTTTGGGGTTTTTGGGGAGCTTTCCCCCCTCACCTGCAGCGCTGTGGATTTGGCGTAGACGATCTCCTCGTCCACGCCCACGGCCACCACGATGGCATCGACGCCGCCGAACTCATCCTCGCCTTTCTGGGGGGAAAAAAGGGTTAAAAACCCCAAAATCCCCAAAATTCACCCCAAAATTCACCCCCGAACTCATCCTCGCCTTTCTGCGGGGAAAATAGGGTTAAAAACCCCAAAATCCCCAAAATTCACCCCAAAATCCCCCAAATTCACCTCAAAATCCCCCAAATTCACCTCAAACCCTCCATATTTACTTCAGATCCCCAAGATTTACCTCAATTTGCCAGATTTGCCTCAAATCCTCCCAAATTTACCTCAAACTTCCTAAATTTACCTCAAACCCCCCAAAATTTACCTCAAACCCCCCCAAATTTACCTCAAATCCCCCAAACTCACCTCAACTCCTGCAAATTTACCTCAAAGCCCCCAAAATTCACCTCAAATCCCCTAAAATTTACCTCAAACCCCCCAAATTTCTTTTAAATCCCAAAAATTCACCTCAGCGCCCCCTAAAGTGACCCCAAAACCCCCAAATTCCACCCAAATTGTCCAAATTCACCTCAAATCCCCCAAATTCACCTCAAATCCCCGAAATTCACCTCAAATCCCCCAAATTCACCTCAAATCCCC
>NW_005055150.1:14862-15392 GCF_000277835.1 Geospiza fortis
GGGAGAGAGGGGAAAATGGCGGCGAGGCTGGGGAGGGGAAACGGCCGCTTCTCGTGAAGATAAAAAAACAGGAAAAGGATTGTTAAAAACGGGAAATACCGGAGGGGAAGAAATCAGTAAAACCGGGGTGGGAAACGGTTCCTTCCTCGCGTGAGGCGGGGATGGGTAAAGAGGAGGGGGCGTGGCAAAGTTTTCCGGCGTCACGTGATAAGGAGAGGCGGGGAAATGGCGCTGAGGGGGAGAGGGGGAAGCGGCCGCTTCTGGTGAAGGGGAACAACGGTAAAAAGGGAGAGAAAATGGAAATACCGGGGGGAAAATCGGTAAAACCGAGGTGGGAACCGGTTCCTTCCTCACGTGAGGCGATGATGGATAAAGAGGAGGGGGCGCGGCAAAGTTTTCCAGCGTCACGTGACGGGGAGGGGCGGGAAAATAGCTCTGAGGGGGAAGCGGCCGCTTGTCGTAAAGAAAAAAAAAAAGAAGAAAAAAGAGGAGGGTGAGAAACGGGAAATACCGGCGGGGGAAACTCGAAA
>NW_005055150.1:15411-16663 GCF_000277835.1 Geospiza fortis
TGACGGGCAGAGGCGGGAAAAGGGCTCTGAGGGGAGGAGGCGGCAAAATGGCGGCGGAGGGAGAAGGGGAAGCGGCCGCTTCTCGTAGAGAAGAAAAACGGTAAAAAGAGAAAGGAGAGAAACGGGAAATAACGGGGAATAGTGCTGGGAAATCGGTAAAACCGGAGGGGGGGGAACGGTTCCTTCCTCACGTGAGGCGGGGATGAATAAAGAGGAGGGGGCGTGGCTCGGGTTTATGCCTAATGTATGAGATATTGAATACGCAACAGGCTGTTGTTGTTAAGGATTAATTTTCTGTAAATGTGGGTCCTTTCTCGGGCTTATTTTGCCCAGGAAAGGTACCAGACCTATCTGTAACTCTCTGTTTGTACTGTCTCGTATTGTCCTAATCCTAATTGTACAAAATAATATTTTTCTGAATATATTACTCTTTTTATAATCCTTTTATTACTATTAAACTTTTAAATAAAAACAATTGAGTGACGTTTTTTGTAAACAATGGGAAGGATTTCACTGATTGGTGAGTGGAAAAAGAGATTTGCTTTTACAGATAATCTTTAGGTTTGCTGATAAATGAAACTGGACATTGAAGGAAACAACGGGGAAGAAAAAACTCTAAATTATGTAAGAATTAAAATTTAAAAGGGAGGGTTGTACATTAGAGGGAAATCTTTGGTATCGGGAACTGTGAACCTCTTAGGTAGCTGAGAAATGGGGAAAAAGAGGGAAATTGGGATAAAAAGGAGACTGCCCCCCAAAAATGTGAGACACCCCAGGGGAACGCCCCATTTATGCCCCTTTTTTCCCATAAAGTAAAAGCACTGCCCTGTCTCCTTTTTGAACATAAGCCTCTGGTGTTTGCGATTTAATTTTCCTAACAATTACGGGAAAAAAAATTAAATGCAAAAAAACCCCAAATTTAAAATAAAACCCGGGGAGGAAAAATGGCGCCGCTCCCGCATCACGTGATGGGGGAGAGGCGGGAAGTCGTGAGGGGCGGGGTCACGTGACAAAAAGAGGCGGGAAATCCGTGAGGGGAGCTCGGTGGGCGCCACCTCGTGGTGAGAAATGGAAATGCGAGCGCGGACATCTTTAATTACCAGAAATGTTTAATTAAAGGTGGTAATTAGGGAGCAGTACCAATCAAGGCAGGAAGATGAGGCGCTTAATTAGCAGGTAATTAGGGGAAAATCACTCACGGCACTCTCTCCATTTCCAAACCTTTTATTAAAAAAAAAATCCCCACCAGGCC
>NW_005055150.1:16820-20307 GCF_000277835.1 Geospiza fortis
GAGGGGGGGGAGGGGATGAACTGCAGGGGAGGAAAAAGAGAACTGTTAATGAGGGGGCAGGGCTTAAATGGGCGTGGTCATGCCAAGCCACACCCTCACATTTATAAAATAAATGTAAAATACTTTACCCAAAATTATTAAAAACCCCCAAAATTTGTGTCGTGCCCCACCCCAAAAATGAGTGGGAGGAGCCAGGACCCCCCTGATTGACAGGAGGGGGCTCTGGCCCCGCCCCCAGCCCCGTTTTTGGCATTTTTTGGGAATTTTGGCCGTTCTTAATTTACCTTTTTCCGGTGCCACTTCTCCCGCCGCTGCTCCACGAACTGAGGTGGAGGGGGGGGGTGGTGAGAACAAAATTTGGGGTGAATTTGGGAGAGTTTGGGGTAATTCAGCATTTTGGGGTGAATTCCGGGGTTTTTGGGGCTCACCGGATGCAGCCGGGGGTCGGCGAATTCGGGGCCGTCTCCGCGGTGAGGGGGAGGGGCCCCCAGGGCGCCCTCGGGGTCTCCCGGGGGGTCCCGGAGCCCCTCGAGGCAGCGCAGCTCCAGCTTGGGGGGAAAAACAGGGATTTTGGCAAAAAGCGCCGAAAATCAGGGAAAAACCCCAAATTGTGGCACAAAACCAGCAAAATTTGGGGTGAAAACGGCGGCACCCCAAAATACAGGGGGGGGGTTGATCCTCTGAACCCCTCAGGGGCTCCAAAAAACTCCCAGTCTTAAATTTGGGTGAAGAACTCCAAAATAATTAAAAAACCCAGCAGGAAATGCCCAAATTTGGGTGAGAAACCCCAAAATCTGATGGGAAAGCCTCAAATTTGGGTGGGAAACCCAAAATCTGATGGGAAACCCCCAAATCTGGGCACAAAACCCTGAAGAAACCCAAAGCCTGACAAGAAACGCCCAAATTTGGGTGAGAAACCCCAAAATCTGATGGGAATCCGCCAAATTTGGGCACAAACCCAAAAACAACCCAAAATCTGCTGGGAAACTTCCTAATTTTGGCATCAACCCCAAAAACAACTCAAAAATTTGACAGGAAGCACCGAAATATTGGCGGGAAACCGCCAAATTTGGGCACAAAACCCTGAACCAACCCAAAAACCTCATGAGAAACACCCAAATTTTGGCAAAAATCTCCAAAAACCTGAAGGGAACCTCCCAAATTCTGTCGCCAACTCCAAAATGTTCCAAGAAATTCCAATTTTCACTGTTTTCACCCAAACCCAGCTGGTACATTTGAGCACAGGGGAACCCAAACCTCCCAAAAATCCCGTGGTGCCCCGAAACTCCCAAAATTGGGTTTTTTCCCCCAAAATGCACTCACCTCCACCAGTTTCTTGCTGTTTTTCTTGGGAGGGTTGGGCGCTCGTTGGGCCCCGTTGGGCCCCAGCCGATGTTTCTGGAAGGTCAATTTGAGCCCCTCCTCCTGCGGGGAAAGCGTGAGGGGATGAGTCACAAAACGGAGGAAAAGGCGGGAAAATCGTGAGGGAAAGGGTGGGGAAATTGTGAGAGGAAAAGGCGGGAAAATCGTGAGCGAAAAGGTGGGAATATTGTGAGGGAAAAGGTGGGAAAATTGTCAGGGAAGATGTGGGGAAATTGTGGGAGGAAAAGGCAGGAAAATTGTGAGGGAAAAGGTGGGGAAATTGTGAGGGAAAAAGTGGGAAAATCGTGAGGGGACGGGGTCACAAAATGGAGGAAAAGGCGGGAAAATCGTGAAAGATAAGGTGGGAAAATCGTGAGGGAAAAGGTGGGAAAATTGTGAGGGAAAAGGCGGGAAAATTGTGAGGGAAAAGGTGGGAATATTGTGAGGGAAAAGGTGGGTAAATTGTGAGGGGAAAAGGTGGGAAAATTGTGAGGGAAAAGGTGGGAAAATTGTGAGGGGAAAAGGTGGAAAAATCATGACGGAACAGGGTCAGAAGATGCAGGAAAGGCAGGAAAATTGTGAGGGAAAAGGTGGGGAAATCGTGAGGGAAAAGGCAGAAAAATCGTGAGGGAAAAGGTGGAAAAATTGTGAGGGGAAAAGGTGGGAAAATCGTGAGGGGACAGGGTCACAAAATGGAGAAAAAGGCGGGAAAATTGTGAGAGAAAAAGTGGGGAAATTGTAAAGGGACGGGGTCACAAAATGGAGGAAAAGGTGGGAAAATCATGAGGGGAACAGGTAGGAAAATTGTGAGGGGATGGGATCACAAAATGGAGGCAAAGGCAGAAAAATTGTGAGGGAAAAGGTGGGGAAATCGTGAGGGAAAAGGTGGGAAAATTCTGAGGGAAAAGGGAAAATCGTGAGGGAAAAGGTGGGGAAATTGTGAGGGAAAAGGTGGGAAAATCTAGAGGGGATGGGGTCACAAAATGGAGGAAAGGGCAGGAAAATCATGAGGGAACAGGGTCAGAAGATGGAGGAAAAGGCGGGAAAATCGTGAGGGAAAAGGTGGAAAAATCATGAGGGAACGGGGTCACAAAATGGAGGAAAGGCAGGAAAATTGTGAGGGAAAAGGTGGGGAAATTGTGAGGGGACGGAGTCACAAAAGGGAGGAGAGAGCAGGAAAATCGTGAGGGGAAAAGGTGGAAAAATCATGAGGGAACGGGGTCACAAAATGGAGGAAAAGGTGGGAAAATTGTGAGGGGAAAGGATGGAAAAATCGTGAGGGGAAAAGATAGAAAAATCGTGAGGGGATGGTGTCACAAGATGGAGGAAAGGCGGGAAAATCGTGAGGGGAAAAGGCGGGAAAATCGTGAGGGGAACGGGGTCACGTGACAGACAAAGGCGGGAAAATCGTGAGGGGAAGGAGTCACAAGATGGAGGACGGGCCGGAAAATCGTGAGGGGAAGGAATCGCGCGAAAGGAAAAGGTAAGAAAATCGTGAGGGGAATCGCAGGAAGTTTGGGGAAAGCACTGAGGGTTTAACAGGGATGGGATTTTGGGGTGAAAAACGCCGGATTTGAGTAAAGCGCCGAGGGTTTAATAGGGGATGAAGGTTTGCGGTGAAAAGCGCCGGGTTTGGGGGTCTGGGTAAAGTACCCAGGGTTTAACAGGGACGGGATTTTGAGGTGAAAAACACCAGGTTTGGGTGAAGCACCGAGGGTTTAGTGGGGGATGAAATTTTGAGGTGAAAAGCACCGGATTTGGGGGTTTGGGTAAGGCACTGAGGAATGAACAGGAGATGAGATCTTTGGGGTGAAAAATGCCAGGTTCAGGTAAAGCGCCGAGAACTTAACGGGGATGGGATTTTGGGGTGAAAAGCGCCAGGTTTGGGTAAAGCACTGAAAACTTAACAGGGACGGGATTTTGGGGTGAAAAGCGCCAGGTTTGGGTGAAACACCAAGGAACGAACGGGGGATGAGATTTTTGGGGTGAAAAGCGCCAGGTTTGGGTGAAGCGCCAAGGAACGAACGGGGGATGAGATTTTTGGGGTGAAAAGCGCCAGGTTTGGGTGAAGCGCTGAAAACTTAACGGGGACGGGATATTGGGGTGAAAAGCGCCAGGTTTGGGT
>NW_005055151.1:0-808 GCF_000277835.1 Geospiza fortis
AAATGTCAGTGTTGTCACCAGATTCGATCTCAGTGAAAGAGCAAAAACTTAGAGAAAAGAGAGCATTGCAACATTATAGCGCAGATTGCAATGATGAAGTGTACACTTGGGACAAGGCACGGAGAATTGCTACTGCAATTTTCTCACCTCAGACAGCGTCGGGGGTGGCCTTGACTCAACTGGACCGAATGGGTTGTTGGTTGAGCAAACATTCTCAATCAGTCTCTCTTGCACTGTGCACTGAATTGACAGACATAAGCAGTGTGAGACGAGCAGTCCTTCAAAATCGAGCAGCAATCGATTATCTGCTGCTGGTGCATGGACATGGGTGCGATGAATTTGAAGGGATGTGCTGCATGAATCTGTCAGATCATTCGAGATCGATTCATGAAAATATCCAAAAGATAAAAGATAGTATAAAGAAACTTGGCGAAGTCACTGGATCCTGGATCAATGATGTAGTAGGATTTTTTGACCCTTCTCCTTTATGGAGAGGAATTTTAAAAATGGGATTTTATGTTTTAATGATACTTGTAGTTCTCATGTTCATTGTACCGTGCATCTTTTTATGTGTGTGGCAGGTCATGGGTCAAGTCACAAAAGAGGTGTTCTTGGTGCAAACAGAAGGGGGAGATGTGGGAACTCAGCACATCACTTCAGATGTGCGGAGCCTCCCGAGACCACGTCGAGAGCCGAGACCCCATCGGAGGGTTCGGAGATCTTGGCATGATGCCCGGAACACTTGGTGGCTGGACTTTGATCCTGCAAATGAATTGCCAGCTTTGTATGAGAGTTGGAAGGTCACACG
>NW_005055151.1:1317-6002 GCF_000277835.1 Geospiza fortis
CAGTGGCTTCTGGTCGACCTTAACAAGCTGACCTTTTTCCATGAGGAAGTGCATACCAAAGGATCATCTCCAGCCATAAATACCTATGTGATAATGTTTTAATTAAGTGCCCCAGAACACTGGGCTGCGAAGGCTGTGTGGGTTGTGTGAGAGTGTCTGAGATAAGAGCTAGAAACATCTGCTCTGCCATTTATTTGCATGATTGGTTAGTCTCCTACTCACTGGCTGCATCATTTGATCTTAAACTTGTACACAGAAAAAACATAGAAATACTTGTGTGTGCTTAATAAAGCAATTCTGTCAACTTAGAACAGGGTCTGTGCCTCAATTTCTACATTGACAGGTCTTTGAGTTTGTCAGCAGAGCAGCATGTCCCGTCCCTAACAGAAGAAAGTCTATCCAAGGGTCTGCAAGCTGTACTGGCTTGTGGATTATTGCCAGCTGCACTAAACTGAACTAACATGGTTAATTCAGCCTGACTATAACCTCACAGATATCACCTGGCTTAGGCAATCTCCAAATCAAAGAGGTTCATTCTATGACTAGGTAATTGGAAAAGCTGCTGCATTACACATATACAGGAGATTTGCTGTCCCTGGAGGTATCATAGAATGGTTTGGGTCAGAAGGAACCTTAAAAAGACCTAGTTCCAACCCCTCTGCCATGGACAGGGACACCTTCCACCTGACCATGTTGCTCAAGCCTCATCCAGCTTGTCTTTAAACACTTCCAGGGATGGGGCATTCACCGCTTCTCTGGGCAGCCTGTTCCATTGCCTCACCACCCTCACAGTAAGGAATTTCTTCTTAACATCCAATCTAAACTTACCCTCTTTCAGTTTGAAGTCATTTCCCCTTGTCATGTCACTCCATGCTCTTGTAAAAAGTCCCCCTTCACCTCTCTTGTAAGCCCCTTTACATACTGAAAGGCCACAATATAGTCACCCTGGAGCCTTCTCTTTTCCAGGCTGAACAATCCCAATTCTCTTAGCCTTTCCTCATAGGAGAGGTGCTCCAGCACTCTGATCATTTTTGTGCCCCTCCTCTGGACTCACTCCAAGTTATTTCATCAGCAAGGGCTAAAAAAAAATTGGATCCAACATGGTGAGCCTTGTGTTAAAATACCTCTTGCCAAAAGGTAGGGAAGCCCAGAAAGGATGCTGTGAGCTTGGTGGATTGGGATCTGAAAACAGCTCCAGCAGAACAAAGGACAAATATTTTTTTTATTTTTGTCTTAGCCACATAACATGTCTCTTTTTCATCATTAGAGGATGCCTGTCTCCTGGACAGTCTCAAGAACCCAATCAATTGCCCAGTGCCGGCCAGCACCAAAGGGAGCTGGTCACTAAAACTGGGTGAGGCGCGCCTCCAGCTCCTCTTGCCGCACACCAGACCCAGACAGTGGAAGGACTCTGGATAAGAGTCCCCAGTTGTCAGGAAAATCCACAAATGCCAGAGATTTATGTCCAGAAAGGAGTGTTATAAATACATATTATATTGTTGGCTTTTCGCAAATATTAGAATGAATGTTATATGTATAATGGTAAAATAACTTTGATTTTATTTCTGCTATTAACAAAAACTTAGACATGGTAGTAGTGGTAGCTGATAGATATGAGTGAACTGTCTGTTTGGTCAGGATAACATCTAGCGAATATGTAATGTGGACCCTGTTATTGATATGCCAACTCACCATCTGGAGAAAGCATGGACCAAGGCCCAAACTGTAAATGATAAAGAGAACAGACCAAAACCACAGCCAAGAAACACGCATGCTCTAAAAAGGAGGACCCAAGGAGGGGCCATGTAAAATAGTTCCTGGAAAATGTAAACTAGTTTATGGATATGCATAAGGGTCTATGAATATTTAACAGGCTCATGTAATGGAAAAGGTATTTAAGGGGTATCCCCAAAGGTGAAGGTGTGCTCTTTGGCTGAGTGCCAAGACACACCTGGCCGTAATCTTTGCTTTACTGTCTTTGTCTCCTATTGTCCTTTATTAAACTTTTTTCATTTTCACAGGAGAGTGAATGTGTTTTTCATGTGGCTGAATAAAGAATGCCTGCTTCTTAATTCTACATCGGTGTTAGGGGTTTTTTTATTTTACCGAATTTTTGGTAACAGTGATATCAGATCCATCTTTCCTCAGTAGTGTTGACAACTTCCCCCCTTTTCCAGTAAGGCTCTTGCAAAGGCCTCATAATAAGGCTTCAAAAAGTACTTTGTCATTATGTGTGCTTATCATAATCACTCTTGAGAGGAAATATGTGTGCTAATTGTTATAAATAACAAATATAGTTATTGGCTTTAAATAACTAATTTTAAATTATAAATATTTAACTATTTTTAATAGAGAAATCTAAAAAAAAAAGGCAATATTCAAATATAGACCATGATACAGTAACTAGACAAGCCTTATTGAAGATAACTTTCCTCATTCATGCTAAGCCAGGTTTGCAAAACAAGAAGCTAAATGATCTATTAAAAGAAGCACAGAAAGTATATACACAGAAAGACAAGAAGGGAGTAAGGACAGTAGCTAAGATAATGGCAGCTGCTGTTATGGGGGAAAACCAACATGTAAGAACCCACTCCCATAAAGAAGTGAGACCCCAGTCAGTGCAGAAAAAAAAGGAACCAGGGAGAAGTTAAATGGAACAGAACTCCGTGAGAAAGTCTCTAAAGACAGAAGAAAGAAATCAAACCACCAAGGCCTGATCTGTCATTATTGCAAAGAAAAAGGACATTTAAGGAAAAACTGCACACAGAGGGACCTAAAAGTTTTCAAAGAGGCTCAAAGAACTGACGAATAAGGATGTCAGGAGTTTTTTGGTTGTTTTTTTTCCAAATTCAAAGCCCCAACTAACATCTTGAGTTCTTGCCTTTAAAGACTTTTTGTAATCCTTTAAATATAGAATAATTTAAGATAAACAACTTATTAAAGGCAATGCTAATCACGAATAGTTTCAGTTATTGTTCTAACAAACTGCTCAAAATATTACAAATAAACTGCATATTGCATTTGCAAAGAGTACTTTAAGAGACACTATAGTTCAACGAAAAACAGTTCCTTTCAACCGTGTGTCCTAGGGTGACTTTATGATGCTTGTATCCCCAATTGTGTGTTCTGTTTATGCTGGATATTATATTCTGTGCCTTCAAGACTGATTCTGAGAGCAAAGGCAGGGAGAAGAAGCACCGAGTTTGTTATTGAAATAAACAGGGCAGGAGACCTTTCCCTCCTTTTAATGCCTTTACTAAAAGTGATCAGCTCAAGGTTGGGAAGCTCGACAGGTGTCATCTCTCGGAGGAGGAGGTATGCACAGCTTTGTCCACTAGGGGCAGAGCTGGGGGTCCAGTCCTCATGAGAGCAGGAGGGCTATATCCCATGTTTCACAACTCTCCAGTGACCCCAGCCAGGGTTTTGGCTTTAGCTGAAGTCTTCTTGCTTAGGGCGAGGGGCAACAAAGGTTTTTAGCATCTCTGCAGGCTCAGCACTCTGTTGCTCACGTCCAGACATCACTCTAATTTCTTAATTCTGTATTGGCTCGTTGTTTTGGGGGTCTTTTCGGTAAGTTTGGTGTAGTAGCTTCCCATGGCATGCTGGTCCTGAGGTTAATTTTGCATTCTCTCTGATGCCCCCCTCCCACGTCCCCTCCCTTCACTGTCCGGGGAGAAGTACAATTTAGCCCCAGGCAGGCTTTACTGATACAAAAGGAGGAATTAGCAAAAACGACTGGTCATTACAATAACAAACAGGTAGAACTTCACCTTGCCAGCAACTAGTCTGACTGGTTTTGCAACTCTTTTTCCCAAAAAAAAAAATTGGCAGATTTTTTGTTTATAACAGTTATCAGAGGCTGCACTCACTCCTCTAAAAGCAACACTCCTCCACATTCTGCCCTGGACTGTGTTGTCTGGGCACGGACAAGCAGAACAGAGCGCTCCTTTGCTTTTTAGTTAGTTTAGCTATCTGAGGCAGAGAAGTTTTCCCTGGACTGTTTTTTTTCTTTCCCTTTTCTTGGAAGTTTTTGAACCTGCTCTGGGCTGGGACCCGGGGGGAGCACTGAGAGCTTGCACTTTGTGGCCTACCCGGGCCTACTCTGGGCAGCAGCCTTTCCCAGTGCCAGAGGGACTGAAAACTGACTGACCACCCACAGGAGAGACTTTCTGAATTTGTCATCACTTCAGAGCGACAAAAGAGTTTTGTCATCTGGTATTGTTCATTTTTCGTGCTGGGGAGTGTCGTGGTTTGAGAGGAAGTGAATTTTTTGGGATGCTGTGGTCAAACCAATAGGTGCTCAGATTTGAATATTGGCACCTGGTGTGGCCACTGGGGATATGGATATGCCTCTGAGAACATGGGGGTTAAAAGCAGAGAACTCCCAGTAAATCTTCTCTTGGGTTCTGGCGGGGAAACAGGTCAGACCTCTCCCCTGACCAGCTGCGGGCTGGGCGGGGGAGGGGAAGCCATGCGGCCGGGTGAGGTAGGCCGGGGCCTTGGACAGAGAGGGGAGGTGAAGAGGCCCTTGAGGATGGAAGGGTGGAGGAACATTGGAGAGTCATCGGGCAGCCAACCCCCCACCCCCCCCTCCAGGAGAGAGAGAGAGAGAGCCGGTGTCTGTGCCTGTGCCACCTTGAAATTTGATAGCGGCTGGCTGAGGAGAAGGGGAGAAGGGGGGGGGT
>NW_005055151.1:6910-9283 GCF_000277835.1 Geospiza fortis
AGGGGCCCTTTTGGAGGTTTTCTCCCAAATTTGCCCTAAACCAGGACATCATGTTTATTGCCACTTTACTTTTGTTTGTGATACTAAGAGTCCCCTTTGAAACAATAGTTAAAGGCTACTTTTATATGAGACCTCACCTACCTTTTTAAGCAAACCGTACAAAAATTCAACATAAGTCTTATAGATACATATTATAATACTGTGTTTTCACAAATATTGAAATGGATTTATATGTGTAGCGTTAAAGTAACTTTGATATACTTTTTATTTCTGTTGTTAATTAAGCTTAGACATAGTAGTGAAATAGCTGATATAAGTATGCTTGTGTTAAAATGCCTGCTTGGATGGGATAAGATCCAATGAACATAGGATAAGGACACCTGCTACAGATATGCCAACTATCAGCACTCACCGTCTGAAGACAGTGTGGGCCGGGCCAAAACTGAAGGTGATGATAAAAAAGGACTAAAACCACAACCAAGGAATATGCATGCTCTAACAAGATGAATCCAAAGAGGAGCCATGCTAAACAGTTATTGGAACATGTAAACTAGTTTCCGGAGAATTTTACTATGCATAAGGGTCTATGAATATGCAATGGGCTGGTGCAAGGAAACAGGCATTTAAGGGGTATCCCCAAAGATAACAGGGTGGTCTTGGCTGAGTGCCAAGATGCACCCGGCTGTAGTAACCTTTGCTCTATGGTCCTTGTCTCCTATTGCCCTTTATTAAACTTTTTAAATTTTCACAAGATAGTGAACGTGTTTTTCACAATAAGCAAATGAAATAATTTTAAATAATGGTAGTATTATATAAAACTGCTGAGAAAACCAAAAAGTATGCTCTATCTCTATTAATCTGTTAAAAGAATTAGCTTCCTGTTGTTAATCTTATTAGTATTACAAAAACAATCACAGCAGCTGTCAAACCCTACTGTGAAAAATGCAGTTCACTCTCCTGGTAAAAATTTAAAGAGTTTAATAAAGGACAATAGGAGACAAAGATAATAAAGCAAAGATATACAACCAGGTGCTTGGCCCTTCCCCAAGAGCACACCTGCTATTTTGGAATGACACACTATATACCATTTCTATTGCATCAGCCTGTTGCATATTCATAAACAATTATGCATATTAAACTTTTCCCCAATCTAGTTTACATGCTCCAAGACCTGTTTAGCATGGCTCCTCCTTGGGTCTGCCTTTTTAGAGCATGCACATTTCTTGGCTGTGGTTTTAGTCCATTCTTATCATCACCTCCAGTTTTCGGCTTTGGTCCATACTTTCTTCAGATGGTGAGTGCTGATAATTGGCATATCAGTAGCAGGGATCCTCAGCATATGTTCATTGCATATTATCCAACCCAAGTAGGCAGTTTAATTCCCGCAAGCATATCTATATCAGCTATTTCACTACTGTGCTTTAGTTAACAACAGAAACAACAAAAATTATAACAAAGTTACTTTAACATTATACATATAGAATCTATTTTAATATCTGCGAAAAGCCAATTTTATAATATGTATTTATAACACTACTATAAAGCTGTCCTGGGTTGACTATATGATGCTTTTATCCCCAAATCGTCTCATTTGTTTATGCTGAATAATAATAAGTTTTGCACCTTTAAGACTTGTTGCAGAGAGTGAAAGGGGGGAGAGAAGAATCGCACAGTTCTTTTTTTTTCTTCGCTCAGACATTGCACGTACTCCCCCGCATTCCTCCTCCAGGACTGTGTTGTCTGCGGACAGACAGACGGCAGGACAGAGAGCTCTCCTTTTGCTTTTGGTTAGTTTTAGCTGGCTGAGGCAAAGAAGAGTCCCTGGACTGTGGTTTTTCTTTTCCTTTCCTTTGGACCTCTTGGAACCTGCTCTGGACTGAACACCCAGGGAAGCACCGGCAGCTCACACCTGTGGCCACCGGGCCAGGCCGGGCCTGGCCTGTGAGAATTCCAGCACCAGAAGGACTGATAAGAGACTGAGTGAGCTGAGCTGCAACCCGTCATCTCTTTTAGAGCGGCAAGGGGTTTAATTGTTTTAATATTGTTAGGTTCTATTGTTTAATAAACAGCTTTTTTCCACTTTTCTCCAAGGAGGTATTTTCTCCCGGACTGGTTGGGGGGGGAGGGGCCGATTGAATTTATCTTCCTACTAGAGCCCCTCTGGGGACTCTCTCTCCCAAAATTTTGCTCTAAACCAAGACAAAGATTTTATCTCATTTCTTATTATTTTAAAACTCGTTATCAAAGTCTTTGACAAGCTAACTCTATCATCAAAAAGCCTTAGTGCCTTCTCTTCTAAATTCTCTTGTTAAACAAGTTAAAACCTCCTTTTTTTTATTTAAATCACTAAAGTAAGTTGCCTTTTCTTGATAT
>NW_005055151.1:9316-12989 GCF_000277835.1 Geospiza fortis
CCTTACCATCTCTTCTCCTCAGACCTAATATTATTATTAAAGAGACAAACTTCATGCTTCATTTAAAAATTCATTTATTTTAAAGAAAAGAGATAAAGTATGTGAAATCCATAAATTTGTGTAAAGTATGAAGGTTATACTATTTTATTTGTCTTAGCATCAGCTAATGTTTAGTATTTTGTACCAAGAAGTAAGTTTGTTATTATCTTGCCTAACATCAGTTTATTCTTTAACTTTTTACTTTCTTCATGTACATGAAAAAAATACCCCAAAAACTTTTATAAAGTTACCTAAAATAATCATCAGTATAACAAAACGCAATTTTTTCCTAAAAACTTAGTTATTTCCTTTCCTAGATGGCCGTTATAGGGCATTAAAAAGAAAAAGTTATAGCGATAAGCATAAATTTATATTTTCACCTTACTAATGCATAAGATCCTTTTATTCCATTATTAATACTTCTGCTATAACCTATGAGAAAATATTTAAAGCATTATGCTGCAAGGTGCTTTCAAGTAAAAAATTCTATGTCGCACTTTGCTTTTAAATAAGAACAACTATTTATTGTATTTTTGAAAATGTTTTTTCTCCTATGGTTTTCTTTCGCCTTGAAATACATTACTGTGCATTCATTCCAAATTAAACCAAATAAATCAAAACTATTAGAATCCGTTTTTAAACTTTATAATTTTTCAGTTTGTGATTTTTAACTTTGTTAAACTCTAAAGTGCTCTCAAGGTGTAAAGGGTAAGACCTTAGAAAATATTTTATAAAGAGCGCTCCTCGAGAGAGACTACTCCAGTGTTTATAACTTTGATTTTGTTTAATTTAGTATAAGAAACAACTTCCCAGAGAGAGGAGTGAGACACTTAAAAATCAACTTACACAAAGCACCCCTGGAGATGATCACTCCAACCTTTAAAGTAATATAAAATATAATATACAAGCTTTATTTTCTTTATTAAATTAATTTAGTGCCAGGTCATCTTCTACAAAGATAATCTAAGTACAAAAATAGTGTAACATTCAAGTAATTATTGCTTAGTTCTCTACCCTGCTTGCAGGGAGAGAGTTAAGGAGGGACTGTAGGCAAAATCATTGCCTGCTACCAAACTTAATAATCATGTCCAAAGAAAGCTTTAAAATACAAATTAAAAAAAAAAAAACTTTATAAAAAATGGTAACAACTTATTGCACTTAAGCATACTCTTTGCCCAAGAAGATTTTTTTAGGAATTCCAAACAGCCGTGCACTGAAGATAAGGAGAACAAATTTGGGAACAAGAAAACTGCCAGCAACAGATTTACACCTAGGTATAATAATTATTTCTTCACTTTAAGCTTTGTCACATTGTAAAAACTATAAGAAGTTTTTGTTGTCTTTTAATATTAGTCTGTAGTAAGCCGAATTTCTTTTTTTTAATATATACAACACCCTACCAACAAATAAGATGGAACTATGCAGAAACGAATGAAACTTTTAAATTGTCATCATAATTGCATTGTCAAATTTATTAACGCTTGTAATTTGTTTATATTTACATTGCAAAAAATTAAAATATTAGTCAAAGCATTTTATATATAATTAAGTTGAAGTTCTTCTGCCAAGCTTGTTTCATCTTTTTACAAAAGAAAATATGATATGGCAAAATGTCTTATGAACATATAATTTGTTTTAACTGCTTTTATTTTGAAAGTTGGTACAAAAGTTTATACATTTATGAAATCACACATATATGTTTGACTTTCTGAATTCTACCTTAAAAAAATTTATTAGAATTTGGCTAAATTTTTTAAAAAAGTTATTAATTAGTAAACTAAAGAATCCTAAAAGAATATAAATAAGATACAAAACCATCTTCTACCAACTCTCTAACGCACCTAAACATCTTTAATGTAGTATGAGCTTCCTATGTCCTAGAAGAATATTTTAATTTGACCTCACTTCTTTAACTTATGCTAATCAAACCCTAACACCCTCAACTCCAAGGCTTGCAATGTGAGAAGTCAAAAGAAAAAAATTCTTAAAGTAATCCAACTAAATTTAAAGAATTTTTTTTTTTACCCACAAAGCTACAATTTCTGTTTTATGTCAAAATTAAGATTACTACAGTGTCAATGTGAAAAACGAGGTTCACTTTCAAGGTAAAATTTAAAAAGGTTAATAAAAAGACAGTAGGAGACAGCAATAAAGCAAAGGGTAAAAAATGGCCGGGTGCTTGGCATTCAGCCATGAGCACACTTATCTTTGGAGATACACCTTAAATACCTTTTCCATCACATCAGCCTGTTGAATATTCATAGACCTTATGCATATTCATTATTTCCCATAAACTAGTTTACATATTCCAATAACTATTTTGCATGGCCCCTCCTTGGGTCTGCCTTTTTAGAGTGTGTGTGTTTCTTGGCTGTGGTTTTGGTCTGTTCTCTTTATCATTTCCAGTTTGGGCCTTGGTCCATGCTTTCTCCAGATGGTGAGTGCTGATAGTTGGCATATCAATAGCAGGGTCCGTATTACATGTTCACTAGATGTTATCCTGACCAAACAGACAGTTCACTCATAACTATATCTGCTACCACTACTACCATGTCTAAATTTTTGTTAATAGCTGTTGCTATAGAGCGTGACACAGTACAATAATACACGACTCCATCAGAAGGGTGAAAGAGCGATTTTATTAAACCAACGTAGCTTTTATAGTTCCTCCAAATATTGACACCCATCTAACACATATACAGTGCCCATAGGCCATAAAAGAGAAACAAAGTTCTCAGTAGACACCCAGAGAGCCACGTCACTCTTGAGCCAGCAAAAGTCCATATCTCCCAACTTTCTCTCCTTCCTCTGGTCTCTGTGGTAACGACCTTGGCATTCCTTCAGGAGAGATACAGGGCTTCTCCTTATCTTCCGGAGGCCCTGCTGGCTCACAGGGACAGCACAAAATGTCTTTCCCACAACTAGCAGAAATAAAAGCAAAGTTATTTTAACATTATACATTTAGCATTCATCTTAATATTTGCGAAAAGCCAACAATATAATATGTATTTATACCATCAATCTATACCCTGAAAAAATAGAACATAGCCTTAATGTAAAAATGTGTTTAATAAAATTTTTCCAATTATATGTGAATACAGTCAAACTTTTTTTCAACCTTTGAAATATGTAAGCACACATCTTCAACAAATTTATTCACATTTGTTCCAAGGTGCAATTATATTAAAAGAGCTGAAGATCTCTTTAGCTAACAACCATTAGATTAATGATTACAATTGAATTTACATTTTTAATAATTAAAATAATTATTATATTACTTGCATTACTGCTTCTTCTTCTATCTTTCTCTTACTGGTCACTCCTATGTGTTATAAGTAAGTTTATGAATTCTCTAAGCCAATCAAGAATTCTCTGAGCCAATCAGAATACCAATTGAGAATTTATTAGGCAAGAAATAACAAGCAAGTTCAGCGCTGTCATGGTTTGACACTGGCACAATGCCAGTGCACCATGAAAATATACTTCTCTGGTGTTTGCTGTGAGATGTGACTAGGAAATAAGCAAAGCAGGCCTCTACTTTAGAAAAAAAAGTTTATTAACTAAACTACAAAAGAAAAAAAACACACACACACACACGCACACACACACCTGGAAAATGAAAACTCCACAAAAA
>NW_005055151.1:13819-18321 GCF_000277835.1 Geospiza fortis
GAAGCCGGGCAGGGGAGGCCTTGCCTCTTTGCTGGCCGGAAATCAAAAAGAGAGCTCCCAAGGGAGCGCTCTGCTTCTAACCCCTGTGTTCTCAGAGGCGCATCTACTCTCAGTGGCCAAGCTTGGTGTCAATTTAGAATCTGAACACCTATTGGCCTCTGGCCACTCCATTCCCAGAAAACCTGCTTCCTGTAAACCCACGACAAGCGCGCTGGACGGCCTGGAGTTTTTGTTCTCCCAAGGCTCGCAACTGCCCACCCCTCTGAGTTCGTCTTTTATTTGCTTCTTTCTTCTGCGTACGTGCGCCCGCTCTGGTCTGTTGCTGGGGTCTTTTCCTGCTTCTTGGTGGTCGTGATTTGCTTCTCAGCCGATTTTCCAAGCAAGCAGATTCTTATCTGGATAGGGCTTCCTGCTTCTGCTTATCGAGGGGGGTTTTGTGCTTTTCCTGTTAAACAAGGCTATTGATTATGTGTTCTGTGCAGTTACCAGATTTCCTGTTAAGTATACGAAGTTTTGTGACATATAACATTCAGGCTCTTATAGTTACATTACATATTTTGATGAACAAACCTTAGTTATTCATAACACTATGTATCACCCACTATGGTTAACCCACAAAATGAAGAAAAATCAGAAGAAAAGTGATTACAATGTTTAAGTAAGGGAGTAAATTATCAACGACTGAAATATTATAGTTTATGACTTAAACATTTTCATGAAGACTTTTGCCTATTAGAACTGTGTTACAAAAGCTGCAGAGATGACCATCACACCTTAAATAGGGCTCTGAGAGGCCCCACATCATTCGCTTAGGAAGATAAGATAAAGTAATAACTCAGAGCTGGAGACATTCACAAAACACAAGCCTTCACAACACACAATTCACAAAACACAATACCTTCAAAAAAGAAACCACAGCCCCAGGGCTATCAGCTGCCAAGCTCACATAGACCCTCACACCAAATGGTAGAGGTGGGGGAGGAGAGAGAGAAGCATTGAGTGTGTGTTATTAAAAAAAGCCTCTAATCAGAGTCAAAGTGAGCGCCCATCCTCCAGTGTGCAGGAAAGCCCAGCTGAAAAATCTCTCCCTTCACCCAGAGGAAAAAAACCCTACAAAACTCATCCACAGCAGAAGGGGGTGTCACGACCAATGAAAGGCTTCCCCCCAGAGCCTACACCAAAGCACTGCAACATAGTACAACAGATCCACAGTGTTGCAAAAGACAATGTCAAACTAACCCCCTGCAAAGGGAACATGCGAGCGTTCCCACTTAGAAGAAGCAAATAGAAGACAACAACAAGATGTCATTAGAATCCTCAGAAAGGTGATATGCTTCCACCAAACCCCTGTCACTCTCTCTGTCCCTCACCCCCACACATACTTCCTTTTTGTATTTTATTCTCCTCTCTTTCCTTTCTTTTTCTTTCTCTGTATCTAATACAAAAAGTTTAAGCTCAAGTCAAATAAAGTAAGAAAAAACAAAGGGGGGAAATTGTTATAAATAACAAATATAGTTATTGGCTTTCGCATTTATGTATTAACTTTTGTTTTTCAAGTTATTATTGATCACAAAAATCCCACTATAGTACAATTTGTAATTACTGCTTTTGGTATAGTATAATCTGTCAGTTTATGCATGCACCGTGTAGCTTTTATAAATAGTAGTGTAATATATACTATCTTAGACCGTAGTGATACACAGAAAGATTCTAAAACTCAAAGTGAGTTATAAAGTAGGCATGTGTTTTTTCAGCTGGGGGCATGTGGGATGCTTTCATAAAGGCATGTGCATCTACCCGCTTTCAGCGTTCTTTTTTATCCTCTAAAATGCTACATATACATTAGGTTTTGCAATACATTTATGCATATTCATTTCCTGGCTCCACCTTGTCCTGCTTTGTATGCTAATTAACTTATCAGTCCCTTGTGCCTGCATACTTGTCTCTGGTGGTCACCTTGGGGGTCGCATGGGATAAAGTAAATGGTCTTCATCAAAGTTGACCTTCTCACCCCGTCTTCTTGTGCATGCTTACTGATCCTTTGGTCACAGTCCAAACCATGAGGTTGGTCTAATCTGGTTTGGGGGTCTGAGGAGCCTTGTTATCTTGGTAGTCTTGTAACTTTCTCCTGTTTTGGTGTCCATCATCTTTCCCTTATCACATATCCTTGCATTCTTTCATATTGCTCTTGCACTTACACCGTCTCCCACATACACCCTTTTTTCCCTTTACAGGCAGTTAGCACAGTAAAATGCAGCAAATATTAAGCAATATAACATCTAAATATCTATTTCTAATCAATACTCCTCTAATTCCTAACCTCATGTCTCAGTAGCATAATAAAATTGAAATGCTTTTTCATGCAACTAACTCAGAAAATCGTGTAAAAGAATTGACTTCCCACATTCAGGGACAATCTTATCTAAAAGACAAGAAAATGGAAACAGAAACCAGAGCACCAAAAAAAAGAAGAATTTATTGACCCTTGTTATCAGGGAGTGAAAATACAACAGGATGAAACCACAAGAAGAAATAAAATATATTAGTTTAATCTACAAGATGGCATGAAGACAAGTCAAAGGTTAAAACCAAGCAAAAGAACATCTAAACTCAAATGAATGTTTGAATATGTATAAACTCTTACAAATATGCATGTCCCCACAAAAACATAACAGTATATAGAGAACATGGTTTAAGTTAACCACATGCTTTTGGCAAATAGCCAAGCACCACAGCACTGGATTTTATCTCTTTTATCCCTTAATAAACTTTTATGAAAATTTTAAATAGTGAGCTGTGTTTCTCACATTTTTATATACTATATTTTGCATGCACATTCATTGATTGTCCCAGACTAAACATATAAATTATAATAATTTCCCTGAAATCATTAACATATTTCCCCTCCCCTTTAAGCATGTGTTCTTCTGTCCTGTGGATCTTTCTGGTGGCCCCTGGTAGTCATAGCCCCCAGTGTTCCAGGTGACCTGGCTGAGTTGGCAGGACGCTGTGGCTGGTGGACTTCCAGTTCTCCTTCTTAGACAATGGGCATTGTGCAGTTTCCATAAGCCAGTAGTTTTGGAGAACAAGCATTGTATTAGCTCACCAGGTATAGGCCATTTATCATCTGGTAACATAATGAGTGTAGTAAAGGCATTCTGTGCTGTTCTTGTGAGCCAGCAAAGGCTTCCTGATGATAAGGAAAGCTCCATATCTCTCCTGAGGAAGACACCAAGGTTGTCACCATGGAGACTTGATGAAGGAGAGAAAGTTAAGAGATACGGACTCTAGCTGGCTCACAGAATGACGTGGCTCCCTGATCATCCACTGAGAACTTTGTTTCTTTCCTATAACCAATGGGCAGTGAATGTGTATGTTAAGTGAATGTAAATATCGTGAAAGAGTATAAAAGCAATATGTTGCTATAATAAATCTCTTTTATACCCTTCTGATGGAGTTGTGGTGTTTTGCGCTGTGTCGTGCTCTATAGCGACATCTGGTGGCCATCCGCCGTGATTGCAACTGGACTGTAAAAAAAAAGAGAAAAAGAGAAAAAAAAATCGAAGCGTACCCTAAAAAATGAGTGAAGGCAGCAAGGATGCTGCGGAGGTCCGGACCTAATTCAGACGTCTGATTGGAGGTGAGCGTTTGGGAAAAATAATGGGAAATAATTTATCAAACGAGGAAAAGACTATTTTGTCCATGTGGAAAACTTTACTGAAAAGAAAAAATGTTCAAACTTCTGATTATGCACTTCGCAGTTTACTGATATGGTGTAAATCACAGGACTTTGAAGCTGATGCCGACACTGCCTTCAGTGTCCGGGCATGGAAAAAGGTTGGGAAGAGACTATGGGAAGTGATATCTAAGGGGGATAAGATGGTTGTTGATTTGGCTACTACCTGGAGACTGTTGTATGAGGCACTGAAGGAATGGAAAGCAGAACAAGATAGAGGGGAGGAATTGGAGGAGCAGGAATTAGAGCAAGAAACTGAAGTAGAGGAACAGGAGGAAGATGAGGCTGAGCCTGTCGATGTATCTCCCCCTGAGGAGTCTGCTGCAGTTGCTGTGGAGGTTCCCCCAGTATTTGCTATCGTGAGAATCAAACGGCAGGCTAAGACTGTTCCTTGGTATTTATCTCCAAAAGACTATATTAAACCTGTGTATACTTCGCCTGCTCAGCAGTTAGTTGAACTGAGTACTAAACCAAAGTATCTTACACCTGCACAGCAATTAGCAAAAATGAAGTTACAGAAGTGAAGTGAAAAACAGGCTGGGTCATCAGCCCCTCTGTCTTTCCCTGGGCTGTTTGCTCCCCTCGCCCCCTACCCTCAGTTGGCTGCTCCTCCCCGACCCTCCTGTGGTTTGTCTGCTCTGCCCCTGCTTTCCCTTGAGCCATCTGCCCCTCCTCTGCCCTCCTTCGAGTTGTTTGCCTCATCTCCATATTCTCTTGAGCCATCCACCCCCTCTCTTCCCCCCTTTGAGTCGTCTGCATCCGCTCC
>NW_005055151.1:18938-20242 GCF_000277835.1 Geospiza fortis
TACCATCCAGCAAGGGGTGAAGGAACCTTTTCTGCAGTTTGTGGAGAGGGTTGCTGCAGCCCTTGAGAAGCAAGTAGAAGATGATAAGTTGAGGCAAATTTTATGCAGACAGCTAGCACGGGACAATGCGAACGATGATTGCAGGAGAATTATTGATTCTTTACCAGGAGATCCCTCACTGTCTGATCTTGTAGTTGCTTGCTCAAAGATTGGTTGGGTTGAGCATAAAATGGCTGCTTTGGCAAAAGTCGTGAAGTCCTCACCCAGATGTTCTGCTAGTGAAGAATCAGGGCATGCGAAGACACAATGCCCTCAAACTGCCGGATGATGTGTACACTCTAGTTGGTTTGGTTATCGCCCCGGAGAAAGTTCAAAGACAGATGCCTTGGAAATACTTGGGGTTGATAATCACCAATACACAAATTGTGCCTCAGCCTGTAAAATTGGACATTGAAATTAAAACCGCTGCTGATGTTCAGAAATTGGTTGATGCAATAGGCTGGCTTAGGCCATACTTGGGGGTAACTAATCACCAACTGCAACCTTTGTATGACTTACTATCAGGGATAACTTCCTCTACCGACGAGAGACATGGGGAGGGATAGAATGTAAGAAAATAAAGATAGTGCAGAAGGTAATTTCACACCTGAGGAGTTGCAGCTGTACTAATCACCAAAGATTAGGAATAGGCCTGCTCTTAACAGGCCACAGCTGTGTCTGATAAGAAGACAAGTGCTACAAGAGTGGGTTAGCTGGTTGAGGAGAGAGTTGGAGTTTGTTGGCTGTCCTGTGAAGAACAAGGAGTCAGTGATGCAAGGAGTTGCGCATGAGAAATCACTGAGAAGGTATGGGAGCTTTGCAATAAGATGACAACAACTGGTGAGCCTGACATGATTGTGACATGATCCTGTGGTGATTCAGGTGGAGAACTGTAGAGAGAGCAGTAGGGAGGTGATCCTGTGGTGGTTTGGGAAAAAGGACTTAAATATTAAGCAATGTGATCCCAAGGTGATTCAGGAAGATGACTGCAGACCTAAGAGAAATAAGATGGTAGAGTCAGGCTGACCAAGAGCCTGAGAGCCTAAAAATCCAGATGAGTCATAGCCAGGTAGACCTGGGAGCCTAGAAGTCTGGACAACGTATGAGACACCACCCCCAAGAAGAGTGTTGGATATGAGGAGCGGATGCTACACACTTTGCATTTTTTGTGCATTTGAGCAAGCCCCATGCCCCTGCCAAGGTATGGTCACAGTCCAGAGGGGACCCAGGATGGTGCCGGGTTCCCCCTGAATGGCAGTGTGTGC
>NW_005055152.1:0-1263 GCF_000277835.1 Geospiza fortis
AATGGGATTTTTAGGGGTTTTTTTGAGTTCTTTAGGGAGTTTTTTTAGGGATTTTAGTGGTGCAGGTGAGAATTCCCAAAATTCGCAAAAATGGCGAAAACCGCGCTCAAAACGGACAAAAAATGGGATTTTTAGGGCGTTTTTAGGGGGGATTTTTTAGGGATTTTTGGGGATTTTTTGGGGATTTTGGTGATGCAGGTGAGAATTCTCAAAATTCCCAGAAAATCCCAAAGTTCCCCATAAAATCCCAAAATTCCCCAGAAAAATCCCAGAAAAATGGCAAAAACCGCGCTCAAAACGGACAAAAAATGGGATTTTTAGGGGGTTTTTAGGGGGGATTTTTTAGGGATTTTTGGGGATTTTTTAGAGATTTTGGTGATGCAGGTGAGAATTCTCAAAATTCCCAGAAAATCCCAAAGTTCCCCATAAAATCCCAAAATTCCCCAGAAAAATCCCAGAAAAATGGCAAAAACCGCGCTCAAAACGGACAAAAAATGGGATTTTTAGGAGTTTTTTGGGGGCATTTTTTTGGGATTTTTGGGGATTTTTTGGGGATTTTGGTGATGCAGGTGAGAATTCTCAAAATTCCCAAAAAAATCCCCAAAAATTTGGGGTCAAAATGGCAAAAACCGCGCTCAAAACGGACCAAAAATGGGATTTTTAGGGGGTTTTGGGGCAATTTTTTAGGGATTTTTTTTGGGATTTTTTTGGGATTTTGGTGGTGCAGGTGAGAATTCCTAAAATTCCCATTAAAAATCCCAGAAAACCTGAGGAAAAAATGGTAAAAAATCGCCAAAAATGCACTCCAAATGGTCCAAACATGGGATTTTTAGGGGGATTTTGGGATTTTTTTTCGTTTTTAGGGGGATTTTTAGTGGGATTTTTTTAGGGATGATCCCGAATTGTATGGAATGTTCTGGAATGTTCTGGAATTTTCCCCCCCAGGACGGGGCCCTGAGCCGGGAGGAGATTTTGGGCCGTTGGGAGCTTTTCGTGGGGAGCAGAGCCACGGACTACGGGCAGGACCTGCACAGGGGCCACGACGAGCTCTGAGCCCCAAAACACGCTCAGGAACCCCCAAAAACCTCCCAAAATAGTCCCCCAAAATTCCCAAAAATATCCCAAAATATTTCCAAAATATTGCTCAAAAATATCCCAAAAAATTCCACAAAATTTCCCCCAAAATATCCCAAAATATCCCAAAAAATTCCACAAAAATATCCCCAAAAATTCCCCAAAAATTCCCAAAAATTCCCCAAAAAT
>NW_005055152.1:5246-8386 GCF_000277835.1 Geospiza fortis
CGGAGTGTCCGCCTGTCCGTGGCTCCGGCCGGGTGTCCGTGTGTCCGGCCGGAGGAGCAGCTGAGTGTCCCAGCAGCGGCCGGAGAGTTCAGGTCAGTCCGTCCGTCTGTCCATGGGTGTGTGGGTGTGTCCATCTGTCTGTCTGCCCGTGGGTGTGTCCGTCTGTCCGAGTGTCCGTGGGTGTGTCCGTCTGTCCGTGGTGTTGTTGTTGTGTCCGCTCCTGTGTCCATCGCCGTGTCCGTGTGTCCGTCCCTGTGTCCGTCCCTGTGTCCACTGCCCTGTCCGTCTGTCCATCCCTGTGTCCAGTTGTCCATCCAGGTGTCCGTGTGTCCATCCGCGTGTCCGTGGCTCTGTCCGTGGCTCTGTCCGTGTGTCCGTCCAGGTGTCCGTGGCTCTGTCCATGGCTCTGTCCTTGTGTCCATCCAGGTGACCAGGAGTCTGTCGATGGCTCTGTCCAGGTGTCCGTGGGTCCGTCCAGATGTCCAGGTGTCCAAGCGTCCGTGGGTCCATCCAGGCGTCCGTGGGTCTGTCCGGATGTCCAGGTGTCCATCCCTTTGTCCGTGTGTCCATCCTGATGTCCATCCCTGTGTCCAGGTGTCCGTCCAGGTGTCCTTGAGTCCATTCTCGTGTCTGTCTGTCCATCCAGGTGTCCATCTGTCCATCTAGGTGTCCGTGTCCATTCAGGTGTTCCCCTCACCTCTCTCTCTCTCTCCCTCCCCCCAGGTTTCCACCTGTCCATCTGTCTGTCCGTCCGTCCGTGTGTCCATGGCGCTGGCCGAGCCGGAGTGGTCAGTGGCCGGAGGGGCAGCGTCCGTCCAGGTGTCCGTGTGTCCGTCCAGGTGTTCCCCTCCCTTCTCTCTTTCTCTTGCCCGCAGGTGTCCGTCTGTCCAGGTGTCCGTCTGTCCACTGATGGCTCCAGCAGGGTCTGACCGCTCAGTGGCCGGAGGATCAATGTCCGCCCGCGTGTCTGTGTGTCCAGCCAGACGTCCGTGTGTCCGTCCAGGTGTCCACCTCTTTTTCTCTTCCCCACAGGTGTCCGTCCATCTGTCCGTCCTTCCGTCTGTCCACGGCGCTGGCCGAGCCGGAGCGGGCAGTGGCCGGGGCGGTGACCGAGGGGACAGGGGCGTCCGTCTGTCCAGGTGTCCGTCTGTCCACTGATGGCTCCAGCAGGGTCTGACCGCTCAGTGGCCGGAGGATCAATGTCCGCCCGCGTGTCTGTGTGTCCAGCCAGACGTCCGTGTGTCCGTCCAGGTGTCCACCTCTTCTTCTCTTCCCCACAGGTGTCCGTCCATCTGTCCGTCCTTCCGTCTGTCCACGGCGCTGGCCGAGCCGGAGCGGTCAGTGGCCGGAGCAGTGACCAGAGGATCAGTGTCCACCCAGGTGTCCGGCCAGTGTCCGTGTGTCCGTCCAGATGCCCCTCGCACTTCTCTTTCTCTTCCCTCCCCAGGTTTCTGCCTGTCCATCTGTCCGTCCGCCCGTCTGTCCATTCTTCTGATGGCGCTGGCCGAGCCGGAGTGGGCAGTGGCTGGAGCAGTGACCAGAGTGGCAATGTCCATCCATCTGTCCGTCCAGGTGTCTGTGTGTCCATCCAGGTGCCCTCCTCACCTTTATCTCTCTCTCCCCCCAGGTGTCTGCCTGTCTGTCCGTCCGTCCGTCCGTCCGTGTGTCCGTCCATGGCGCTGGCCGAGCCGGAGCGGGCGGTGGCCGGAGGGACGAGAGTATCAATGCACAGGTGGGACACACCTGGGACACACCTGTCACACGTGTGTTACATGGGACACACCTGGGGGAGATGGGACAGGTGTGTCATGGGGGGTTCTTCAAGCAGCCGACCTTCTGCAGCCACTGCACCGACTTCATCTGGTCAGTGACACACCTGGGCACAGGTGGGACACACCTGGGACACACCTGTCACACGTGTGTTACATGGGACACACCTGGGGGAGATGGGACAGGTGTGTCATGGGGGGTTCTTCAAGCAGCCGACCTTCTGCAGCCACTGCACCGACTTCATCTGGTCAGTGACACACCTGGGCACAGGTGGGACACACCTGGGACACACCTGTCACACGTGTGTTACATGGGACACACCTGGGGGAGATGGGACAGGTGTGTCATGGGGGGTTCTTCAAGCAGCCGACCTTCTGCAGCCACTGCACCGACTTCATCTGGTCAGTGACACCTGGGCACAGGTGGGACACACCTGGGACACACCTGTCACACGTGTGTTACATGGAACACACCTGGGGGAGATGGGACAGGTGTGTCATGGGGGGTTCTTCAAGCAGCCGACCTTCTGCAGCCACTGCACCGACTTCATCTGGTCAGTGACACACCTGGGCACAGGTGGGACACACCTGGGGGGACACCTGGGGTCACCTGGGACACACCTGGGTCACATCTGGTGGGGTGGGACACACCTGGGACACACCTGTCCCACCTGAGAACATCAAACACGGGGGGTTCTTCAAGCAGCCGACCTTCTGCAGCCACTGCAGCTGGTCAGTGACACACCTGGGGACAGGTGGGACAGGGTCACCTGAGGTCACCTGGACAGGTGGGACACACCTAGGTCACATGGGAGAGGGGTCACACACCTGTACAGGTGTGACATGGGATAGGTGTGCCCAGGTGACCTCAGGTGTGCCCAGGTGTGCCCAGGGGACCCTGAATGTATCTCAGGGGTATCTCAGATGTCCCCAGGTGTGTCCCAGGTGTGTTCAGGGGTATCCCAGGTGTGTCAGGGGTATCTCAGGTGCCCCCCCAGGTGTACCCAGGTCTATCCCAGGTGTCCCCAGGTGTGCCCAGGTGTGTCTCAGGTGTGCCCAGGTGTGTCAGGGGTATCTCAGGTATGCCCCCAGGTGTCCCCAGGTGTGCCCAGGTGATGTCAGGTGTGCCCAGGGGTATCTCAGGTGTTCCTGGATGTGCCCAGGTGTGTCGCCAGTTGTAGCCCAGGTGTGCCCAGGTGTTCCTGAGTGTGACCTCAGATGTGCCCAGGTGTGTCAGAGGTAATCCCAGCTGTGCCCAGGTGTGCCCAGGTGTGTCAGGGGTATCCCAGGTGTATCTCAGGTGTTCCTGGATGTGCCCAGGTGCGTCCCCAGGTGTATCTCAGGTGTGCCCAGGTCCCCTCAGCTGTGCCC
>NW_005055152.1:9536-12956 GCF_000277835.1 Geospiza fortis
CCCAAAGGCCCCAAATTGGGAAATTTGGGGGAATTTTGGGGGAATTTTGGGGGAATTTTGGGATTTCTGGGGTCTTGGGGAAAATTTGGGAGGATTTGGGAAAGCTTTGGGGATTTTGGGGGTTTCAGGGAGGATTTGAGGGAAATGTTGGGAAAATTTGGGGTCCTGAGGAAGATTTTTGGGAATTTTGGGGGGAAATTTGAGGGATTTTTGGGTGGATTTTTGGGAATTTTGGGAGGAATTCTGAGGGAATTTTAGGGGGAATGTTGGGAAAATTTTTGGGTGGAGATTGGGAGTTTTGAGGGGAATTTTGGGGAGAATTTTGCTGGGAATTTTGGGAATTTTAAAGGGAATTTTGGTAACTTTGAGGGGAATTTTGGGACTTTTTGGGGGGAATTTTTGGGAACTTTGGAGGGAATTTGGGGTTCAATTTTTGGAGAATTTTAGGGGGAAATTTGGGACTTTTTGAGGGTTTTTTTAAAGGAATTCTGAGGGTGATTTTTGTAAATTTTGGGTTCAATTTTTGGGGAATTTTGGGGTGAATGTTGGGTTGAATTTTGGGTGGAATTTGGGATAATTTGGGGTTGAATTTTGGGTGGTTTTGGGCGGTTTTGACCCTTTCTTTTTGGCAGTTTGCAGCTTCGTGGTTCACAAACGCTGCCACGAATTCGTCACCTTCGAATGTCCCGGGGCCGGGAAGGGACCCCAGACTGATGTGAGTCCCAAAATCCCCCAAAATTACCCCAAAATTACCCCAAAATACCCCCAAAAATACCCCAAAATTACCCCAAAATTACCCCAAAAATCCCTCTAAACTCCCCTTGAAAAGCTCAAAAATTCTCCCAAAATTCCTTTCAAATTTCCCAAAATTTCCCCCCAAGATCCCTCCCTAAATTCCCCAAAATTCTCCCAAAATTACTCCAAAAATTCTCCCAAAAATCTCCTCTAAATTCTGAAAAATTCCCCCAAAATTCCTCCTAAAAATCCCCAACCATTCCCTCCAAAATCCCCCCAAATCCCCCCAAAAATTCCCCTTCAATTCCCTCCAAAATTCCCCAAAGTTCTCCCAAAAATTCCCTCCTAAAATCCCCAAATTTCCCAAAAATTACCCCCAAAATCCCTCAAAATTCCCCTTAAATTGCCACAAAAATCCCCCCAAAAATCCCTAAAATTCCCCCAAATTCACCTCAAAATCCCCCAAAAATCCCCAAAAAATCCCCCAAAATTCCCCCAAAATTCCCCCAAAATGTCCCCAAAAAATTCCCCAAAAAATTCCCCTTCAATTTCCCCCAAAACTTCTCCCAAAAACCCCAAAAATTTCCCCAAAATTCCCCTCAAAAGCCCCAAAATTCCCTCCAAAATTCCCCTGAAAATCCCCAAATTTCACCCCAAATTTTAGGAATTTCACCCCAAAATCTCTGAAATTTTTTCCCAAAATTTTGGCAATTCCCCCCAAAATCCCAGGACCTCCAAATTCAGCCATTTTAACCCTTTAAATGCCAAAATTTCCCCCCCAAAATCTCCATTTGTCACCCAAAATTTCCGGTTTTTTACCCAAAATTTCCATTTTTTTACCCAAAATCTCCATTTTTTCCCAAAATTTCCAGGATTTCACCCAAAATTTGGGATTTTTTTCCCAAAACCCTCCAGGAGCTCCAAAATCCCTCCCAAAATTGACGGGTTTAACCCTTTCAACCCTGGAATTTTCCCCTAAAATTCTCATTTTGCCACCAAAAATCTCCTTTTTTCTTTTTCCGAAAATCTCCAGAATTTTGGCAATTTTTGTCCAAAATTTCAGGAATTTCACCCAAAACTTTGGGAATTCTCCCCAAAATCCCAGGACCCCCAAATTCCGCCTTTTTAACCCCTTAAATGCCAAAAATTTCCCCCCAAAATCTCCATTTTTGCCCCTAAAATCCCCATTTTTTTTGACGTAAAATCCTCATTTTTTCACCCAAAATTTGGGGAATTTTTCCCAAAATCCCTGAAATTCTCCCCAAATCCTCAGGACCCCCAAATGCAGCCATTTTAACCCCTTAAATGCCAAAAATTTCCCCCCAAAATCTCCATTTTTGCCCCTAAAATCCTCATTTTTTCACCCAAAATCTCCATTTTTTCACCCAAAATTTGGGGAATTTTTCCCAAAATCCCTAAAATTCTCCCCAAAATCCACAGGACCCCCAAATTCAGCCATTTAACCCTTTAAATTCCACAATCTCACAAAAAAATCTCCATTTTTGCCCCTAAAATCTCCATTTTTTCACGTAGAATTCTCGTTTTCTTCACCTAAAATCTCCATTTTTTCACCCAAATTTTTGGGGAATTTTTCCCAAAATCCCCGAAATTCTCCCCAAATCCTCAGGACCCCCAAATTCCGCCTTTTTAACCCCTTAAATGCCAAAATTTTCCCCCCAAAATCTCCTTTTTTGCCCCTAAAATCTCCATTTTTTCACATAAAATCCTCATTTTTTTCACATAGAATCCTCATTTTTTCACCCAAATTTTTGGGGAATTTTTCCCAAAATCCCCGAAATTCTCCCCAAATCCTCAGGACCCCCAAATTCCGCCTTTTTAACCCCTTAAATGCCAAAATTTTCCCCCCAAAATCTCCTTTTTTGCCCCTAAAATCTCCATTTTTTCACATAAAATCCTCATTTTTTTCACATAGAATCCTCATTTTTTCACCCAAATTTTTGGGGAATTTTTCCCAAAATCCCTGAAATTCTCCCCAAAATCCACAGGACCCCCAAATTCAGCCATTTAACCCTTTAAATTCCACAATCTCACAAAAAAATCTCCATTTTTGCCCCTAAAATCCCCATTTTTTCACCTAAAATCCTCATTTTTTCACCCAAAAATTTGGGACTTTTTCCCAAAATCCCCGCAATTCTCCGCAGGACCCTCGGAACAAGCACAAGTTCAAGGTTCACAGCTACAGCAGCCCCACGTTCTGCGACCACTGCGGCTCGCTGCTCTACGGCCTCGTGCACCAGGGCATGAAGTGCTCCTGTGAGCGCTGCCACCCAAATTCGGGGAATTCGGGGAAATTCGGGGAAATTCGGGCGAAATTCGGGAATTTTGGGGTGCGGGGAAAATTTGGGAGGGGTTGGGAAAAAAATTGGGGGATTTTGGGAGGAATTTTGGGATTTTTGGGGGATTTTTTGGGATTTAATTTGGATTTTTTGGGATTTTATTTGGATTTTTTGGGATTTTATTTGGATTTTTTTGGAGATTTTTTTGGATTTTCTTTTGAATTTTTTGTGGGATTTTTGGAGGATTTTTGGGGAAAGTTTTTTGGGATTTTATTTTGAATTTTTGGGGATTTCATTTGATTTTTTAAAGTTTATTTTGAAGTTTGGGGGGATTTTGGGGGAATTTTGGGGAAAATTTGGGAATTTTGGGGTGCGGGGAAAATTTGGG
>NW_005055152.1:13860-16626 GCF_000277835.1 Geospiza fortis
AAAATTCCCATTTTCCCTGCAGGCTGCGAGATGAACGTGCACAAACGTTGTGTCCAGAGGGGAATTTGGGGAAAAAATCCACAAAAAATCCAAATCAAATTGGTTTTTTTTCATTTTTGCGCTGTTTTGACCCCAAAAAATTCCCAAAAATTCCCAATAAATTCCCAATTTTCCCAAAATTCCCATTTTTTTGCAGTTTGTGAGATGAACGTGCACAAAACCCTCATCTGGGGGGAATTTGGGGGAAAAAATCCGCAAAAAATCCAAATCAAATCAGATTTTTTCCATTTTTGCGCCGTTTTGACCCCAAAAAATTCCCAAAAATTCCCAAAATTTCCCAAAATTCCCAAAATTCCCATTTTTTTGCAGTTTGTGAGATGACCGTGCACAAAAGCCTCATCTGGGGGGAATTTGGGGAAAAAATCCACAAAAAATCCAAATCAAATCGGATTTTTTCCATTTTTGCGCTGTTTTGACCCCAAAAAATTCCCAAAAATTCCCAATAAATTCCCAATTTTCCCAAAATTCCCATTTTTTTGCAGTTTGTGAGATGAACGTGCACAAAACCCTCATCTGGGGGGAATTTGGGGGAAAAAATCCGCAAAAAATCCAAATCAAATCAGATTTTTTCCATTTTTGCGCCGTTTTGACCCCAAAAAATTCCCCAAAAATTCCCCAAAATTCCCAAATTTCCCAAATTTCCCGTTTTGCCTGCAGGCTGCGAGATGAACGTGCACAAGCGTTGTGTGCAGAGCGTCCCCAGCCTGTGCGGCGTCGATCACACCGAGCGCCGCGGGCGCCTCCAGATTCGCATCCAGGCCCTGCCCGGGGAGCAGCTGCACGTCACAGGTACCCAAATTCCCAACAATTCCCCCCAAAAATCCTCGGGAATGAGGCCGGGAAATGTCGGGAATTGTCAGGGAAAAAAAACCCGGCGAAAATCCGACAAGAAACGGGGGGAAAATGGGGGAAAAAGGGGGAAAAATCACGAAAATTTGGCTGAAAATGGAGGTTGGAGGTCCCAAAAATTCCCTGAAAAATTCACAAAAATTCCTTGGAATATTCTGGAAATTCTTGGGAAGGATCCCAGAGATTTTTGGGAATTGTCAAGGAAAAAAGCCCCGTAAAAATCCAACCAAAAATGGGAAAAAAGGGGAATAAATGGGAAAAAAATCACAAAAATTTGGCTCCAAATGGACATTGGAGGTCCCAAAAATTTAAAAAAAAAATCCCCAAAATTCAAAAAACATTCCCAAAAATTCCTTGGAATATTCTGGAAATTCTTGGGAAGGATCCCAGAGATTTTTGGAATCGTCAAGGAAAAAAAATCAGTGAAAATCCAACCAAAAAGGGGAAAAAATTGGAAAAAATGGGGAAAAATCAGGAAAATTTGGCCATTTTTTCACTGTTTTTCCCAGAATTTTTTCCCAAAATCCTGGAATTTTCCGGATCCCAAAATCTCTCAGTTCCCAAAAACCCAAAAAAAATCCCATTTTCCCCCCATTTTTTGCTGCATTTTCGCCAATTTTTCACCAATTTTCCCCATTTTTTCACCAATTTTTTCCCTTTTTTTTTCTGGAATTCTGGAATTTTGCAGTGGGAGAATCCCAGACCCTGATCCAAATGGATCCCAAAATCTCTCAGTTCCCAAAAACCCAAAAAAAATCCCATTTTCCCCCCATTTTTTCCCCATTTTTCGCTGTATTTTCCCCCATTTTTCACCGATTTTCCCCATTTTTTCACCGTTTTTTCCCATTTTTTCCCTGGAATTCTGGAATTCCCCAGTGAGCGAGGCCAGGAACCTGATCCCAATGGATCCCAAAATCTCTCAGATCCCAGATCCCAAAAACCTTAAAAAAATCCCATTTTTTCTCCATTTTTTGCCGTATTTTCGCCATTTTTCCGCCGTTTTTCCCCATTTTTTCACCGTTTTTTCCCATTTTTTCCCTGGAATTCTGGAATTCCCCAGTGGGCGAGGCCAGGAACCTGATCCCCATGGATCCCAACGGGCTCTCGGATCCCTACGTGAAGCTGAAGTTGATCCCCGACCCCAAGAACGTCTCCAAGCAGAAAACGCGGACGGTGAAGGCGACGCTGAACCCGGTGTGGAACGAGGCCTTCCTCTTGTGAGAAACACGGGGAAAAAGTGGGGAAATTTGGGGGAAAATTGGGGGAAATTTGGGGGAAAATTGGGGGGGAAATTGGGGGAAAATTGGGGAAAAATTTGGGGAAAATTGGGGAAAAATTTGGGGAAAATTGGGGAAAAATTGGGAGAAAAATGGGAAAAATTTGGGAAAAAAAAGGCAAAACATGGGGAAAAATAATGGGAAAATGAGGGAAAAATTGGGTAAAAAGTGGGGAAAAATGGGGGAAAATTGGGGAAAAATTGGGAAAAATTGAGGGAAAAAATGGGGAAAAATGGGGGAGAAATGGAGCAAAAAATCGGGAAGAATTGGGAGAAAATGGGGAAAAAATTGGGGAAAAATGGGGGGAAAATGGAAGAAAATTGGGAATAAAATGGGGAAAAAATGGGGAAAAATTGGGGGAAAATTGGGGAAAAATTGGGAAAAAATGGGGATAAATTGGGGAAAAAATGGAGAAAAATTGGGAATAAAACTGGGAAAAAATGGAGAAAAAATGGGGAAAAATGGGGAAAAATGGGGGGAACATTGGATTAAAATTGGGAGAAAATTTGGGGGAAAATGGGGGAAAAATTAGGAATGAAATGGGGAAAAATTGGGGGAAAATTGGGAAAAATTGGGGGAA
>NW_005055152.1:19381-20226 GCF_000277835.1 Geospiza fortis
GGAGCCCCCCGGGCAGCGGCCGCTCCCAGCTGGGCGATTTCACCTTCCTGATGGTGCTGGGCAAGGGCAGCTTCGGAAAGGTGAGGCACGGAATTCCCAAAATCCCCAAAATTCCCAAAATTCGGGAATTCTCCGAAAAAATCCCCGAAAAAACGGCCCAAAAATGGCCAAAAACAGCCCCGAAATGGCCAAAAATGGCCACAAAATGGCCCAAAATCAACCCAAAACTCACCTGGGGAAAGGTGAGGGATGCAATTCCCAACATTCCCAAAATCATTAAAAAATTGAAAAAAATCAGGAAAAAATTACAAAAAAACCTGAAAAAAACCCACAAAAAATCCCCAAAAATTCTTAAAAAGCCCAAATCACTCGGAACACGTCAGGGTCCAGGAAATAGCTCCAAAATCCCGCCAGAACCACCAAAAAAATTAAAAATCATTAAAAAATGGGGAAAAAAATCAGGAAAAAAATCAGAAAAAAATTTGGAAAAAAATCCCAAAATTTTCCAAAAAGTTTGCCCCCAAATTCTTGATCGTTCTGGGACGTTCTGAGGCATTCTGGAACGTTCTGCAGGTGATGCTGGCGGAGCGCAGGGGCTCGGCCGAGCTCTTCGCCATCAAGATCCTGAAGAAGGACGTGGTGGTGCAGGACGACGACGCCGCCTCCACCCTGGTGGAGAGGAGGGTGCTGGCCCTGGGACCCCGGCCCCACTTCCTCACCCACCTGCACTCCACCTTCCAGACCCCCGTGAGCCACTGGGAGCCACTGGGAGCAACTGGGAGGGACTGGGAGTTACTGGGAGTTATTACAAGTCAACCGGAGTCAATGGGAACCAATGGAAGGGG
>NW_005055153.1:0-212 GCF_000277835.1 Geospiza fortis
ATTTGCAAAGAGCCAATCACATAATATACATTTTTCACAGCTCCATGCAGGCCGGACAAAAGCATCCAGCAGAGCCGCTGGGCTCCCTCAAAGAGACTGCACAGCGGCACCAGGAGAAAACGTGGTTCGGGCCACCAGCTCTGGAAGAAAGCTGTGCTACAGAAATGCCGTCTGACCTCTTTCAGGCTCTGGAGCCTGCAGGCTCCATGCGG
>NW_005055153.1:294-2956 GCF_000277835.1 Geospiza fortis
CTCCCCCCCCCCCCCCCCCACGGCTGCTGCAGTTCCCCAGAGAGCGAAAGCTGGCCGCCCTGCGCCGCCTGTCCGCTTCATCTGGGGGGGGAACTGAGTCGTGCTGGAGTTATTTTTGCAGGCGCATGCAACTAAGTTCTGGTTCTGTTTCCGGGTTCTTTGTTCGTTTCTCATGCGGCTGGCATGGTCTGGACCAAAAGCAATTTCATAGTGGCTACAACATTTTTAACAGTCATTTCAACCCAAAAAAATGGAATCAAAAGGTAATATTAGGTACCTTGTAGGTAGTGATTTTGTGGCTTCCATGTCCTCCCATATAGCCGGCCGCTGCCCACAAAAACTGCCCCAACTCTTCCCAACTTTAGATAGAAAAGGCATTTTGCACATTGATTCTCACGTTATGCTTTCTACACCATAGCAACAAAGTTCGCGATTTCTTTTTATCATGTTTTGTCCCCTGTTTGCCCAATATAAGTGCCAATACATATACTATCGCTTTTTCATCAGTTGAGATTCATAATCTCAGATTCCCCATATTTTACCCTTTTTTAACTCACAGTTCAGACTTTCTTTCTGTGACACGAACGTTTCCATATGTTGCAGCTCCACTTGTCTTCTCCGTGGCACGGATTTATTCTGCGTCTTGTTTTCCCATGATTCTCTGACAGTGCCCCACACCTCAAATGGACGCAATGTATTTTCCAGTTCTTGACCATTCCCCACAACTCGCTTGGCCGTGTTTCCCCACTTCAGGGTGTTTGCTCGTGACATGCCATTTCCGTGTGAGGCGCCCTTCCTCGTGTGTGCCTTCTGCCCGCGAGTTTTGTCTCACCAGGTGCGTGCTTTCCCCCAGAAGATGTGTTCGCTTCTATGCACTCCACGCCGTGGGCAGCCCTGTGCAATGGCCGCTCATGTCCTGCTCTGCCAGCTGGCTCTTGTCTTTGCTTGTTCTGCACCGTCCCATGGCTGGCTGTAGCCATAGCTTTTCACTACTTTCTATATTTGCTGCTTGAATTTAGTTTTGTGTCGATTCTGTGGCCAGCAGTTATGTTGGTGGTTGTGCTCACTTGCTGTGTCTTGCAAAGCTGGTGTTAGAGATGAGTAATGTAATATTTGGCTCTCACAATCAAGAGATAGATATCATGTGGATGTTAAAATGTATAGTAAAGTTATTGTAATATGTCCTCCCATAGTCCTCTTTCCCCTCCCCCTTGTAATAGTCTTAGTAGTCAGGACATTCGGGGAAGGCCAGCTTGTTACCAGGAGGCGCGGCGTAACAACACCTGACCTCCAATCAAGATGTAAGAAAGTAATGTCCACCAATGGACGGCAGAGAAGAAGTTGACTGACAAAACTTTGAGAAGGGCTAAGGGTATAAAAGGCAGAGCATCCATTTTGTAGATTGAGCATGTGGCTGATAGTCACAGGGACTCCCAGCACTGTGATTTTTCCTTATTCGGTCCTTTTGTTGTATTTTTGTTAAGGTTTAATAAACCCTTTAAAATGATATAATGAGGGTCATTTCTCACCAAATCATTTCGATTTGGGGGATCGTTCCGGATATAAAACCTCATCTCCGTGGCCCTAGAAGATTTCGGATGAATGGCACACCCCTGCTGAATTTGGTAGCTCAAACAACATCTCCTGGGACCATCGGTGATTGCAGGTCGACACCCCAGAGACAACAAAGACTGGATAACGAAAAAGAGGAAGTGGAAGAAGAGAAAAAGCCCTTGAAAACTGCAGATCTAGAGGACTTTGAGCATTAGTCTGTGTAAGAGCAGAGAGTATGCTTGAAGTGTGAGTGGGGTGGTTCCGGGAGTGTGCTTGGGGTAGGTATGAAACTTAGAAGATCCTCATAATTGTTTTGGCCAGATTATTCGTCTGTAATCTGGGTGTACAGACGTCAACTCCAGACAAGTTGTACATGGGATCTGTTCCAGGAGTCCATTGGAGCTTAAGGACAATTGGACGGTTAGAGTGGTCTGTTGAAGCTTCAGTATAGTGGACGATTGGAAAAAAAAAAATGGCGGGACACATGCAGAGAAAAGCAGGGGCCCCACCAAAAGCGACGACCCTGTGGCTGGCAGGAAGCGTGACATTGAAGGATTTGCAGGGACTCAGGAGCATTGGGGGGCACTGTGTGGAGAGTCTCCAGGTTTGCAGCGCGGGTTGCCCATTGGTTGGGGTGAGGAGTTGCTGTTAGCTTCTGGTGCACAGTCAGTGCAATAACTTCCAGAGCTTACCAGATGAGGCTTGGGAGGGGGTGCTGTTGCTGGTAGAAGCAACTAAAAAATGCCAAGCACAGGGGCATCCAGGGTACCCAGTGGCGCAGAGCAGAGCCGCAGTGGTTTTCCTGACCCACTGGCACAAAGGAAGCCAGGGGACGGGTCCACAAGGAGTGGCATGCGCTGCCACACTTGGCGCGGCAGGCTTCCAGCACGTGCCAACCCAACAAGGGTAGGGAGAGGTGGCAGAGACCCGATGCGCTGACCAAGGTTAGACATGGCGCTGCTGGTGGTTGGGGACCAGCCAAGCGGTACAAGTGTCCCCAGACCGGGATACAGCACCACAATGGCTCCCCTATAAAACCCACCAGCATAAAGCCGGGAGACCAGGGCACCGCATGGGGGGCGGCGCCCACAGGCGACTGAGGAGTGTG
>NW_005055153.1:3125-6548 GCF_000277835.1 Geospiza fortis
TGTGTGGGGGGTGGGGGGGGGGGGGGGGTTGGAGGCATGGGACTGCTAGCAGTGGGAGCTGCAGACAACATGGGCCATGGGCAGCGAGGGGCTGCTACTGGGTGCAGTGCTTCAGGGCACATGGGGCGTGGTTTGCACTTGGCACTGCTGGGAGTCAAGAACAATCTCTGTTATGCAGGTGTCTCGGGGGCCAGTGTGGGTAGCTTTCGGTGGTTGCTCTGCACTAGTAAACTGAGAGGTACCAGAGAGCTGAAACACAGCTGCAAAAAGAGCAGCAGAGCCGACCCAGGAGTAATCACAAGCAAGTTGGTTTTTTCCGTTTTTGCTTTTCGGGAAGAAAGTAAATTTTTTGTTTTCCTTTCCTTTCTTCCTCTTTTTCCTTCCTCACTTGTTTTCTTTCTTTCTCCTTCTAGCTAATTAGGAAGGAGGGTCTTGCTGAGAGGGCCTGTGGTTAGCTAATTAAGACCGAAAACAAGTAAGAAGTCCCCAAAAGGAGAAGGAGGATCCTCTCCCCTCTTCCCTTGCTCTCCTCTGGGCTGCCAAACCTCTGAGCTTTTCTTCTTCCTTAATCTTCAAGCTTTTCATTTAGTAATTGCCAAGTAAATTAAAAAGAAGTGCACTGGCAGATGAGTTTTAGAGACTAGAGTGTGCCTGTCATTTCCTACTATAGTTTAGATCCCTGTTGCCTCTCAAAGCCACTAACCACCTTATGGTTGGGGCTACTGGGAAGCACTGCACAAGCTCCCTAAGTTGGGCAGACACTAAGAGAGTAAAAAAAATAGTTTCCTCTTTATGTTTACTTCCCCATTGCTGTAAACTAGTGCAACCCCATTTCTGTAGGGCTAAAAGAGTGTGAAATGCCCAAACCAGACTACCTACCCTACTTTACTCCCTGGGCCCAACTCTGTGCCCATGTCTGGTGATTTCCTCTCTTGATCAGCTCCTAAGAGTTTTTCTTCAGCTGAGGGCTTTGTCCTGAAAGCTTCACTCTACTTCTCCTTCCAGGCTCTCCTTCCACAGCCAAGAACAAACACTCTTAAGAATAGCAGAACTACAAGAGATCATAGATTAAAACTGTGAAATGAGCACAATTTCAGAGAGTCCTGTTAGAACATATATATCATGCTTTGAACTCCTTTAGCTAAAAGTCTTGAGCTGCCTCCACTCAACTTTAACACTGGGAAAGTGCTACTTCTCTTTTAGGTTAAGAGAAGAGCTTAAGTGTCAAAAACTTAGATATTTTTCCACACATGACACAGATACCCTTCCCTCTTTCAGTCCAAGATAACATCTTAATAAAAACTTTGTCTCACTTTCACCCCTACAGAGTGGCCTGAAGCCTTCCTTACCATATCCCCAGAAGACAGTGAGCTACCCTCCACAGTAATAAAAATCACAAGTACCCCTCCTCAGTTAAGAAGTAAAAAGTACCCCTTAACAAAATACAAACTTCCAAGGCAGTGGGACAAGACTGCTGTTAGTTCCTACCTCAACATCCCATGATAATATAGGAGGCGAGAAACACCATGAGTGCTATGCACTAGTAGTGATCCTCAATAAATCCTTCTAATCCTCTCCTTTGTGCTAGTCAAGTTCCTGAGGAAAATAAGACAGCAAAAAGTGCTCAGTTTTGCCCTTTTAAAGTGAGAAGCAAAAAGCAAGAATCCAGCATAGTCTCTGACTTTTCCTTTAAGACAGGCCTGTCTATTCCCACCCCAAAGGGACAGAGAGTGCTCTTTTAACTGTACCACAATGTCCCACCCATACTCCTCCCTCTTTTCCCCATCTCCACTGTGATATAATCCCACTAAGAGAAACCCACGGGGGCGTCGGGGCCAGGAGAGCTCTGACAGAGTGATGTACAAGTGTGTGCCAGTGTGTGCAGCTCTGTGTGCACGTGTTTTCTAGTGCGCCCAAATGTGAGCGTACACATCCTGCTTTACACAGTGTACATGTGTGTCAGTGTACACAACACTATTCACATAGATGTGCTGATGTGTACACGTGATATGTACACTGCTGTTTACATGTATGTTAAATTACACACTCTCAAGTGTGAGTGAACCTGTGCACAGCTCTGTGCTTGTGAGTATGCACAGGTTCTGCAAGTGTGAGCATGACAAGTGTGAGCCGTGTATATTAATGTGTATGACACTGCACACATTGGTGTGCTCAAGCTCTACGTGAAAGCAAGTCTTGTGCTTGTTGGCACGTGTGCATTAGTAAAGACTGTACATAAGTAAGTGTCTGTGTAATATGTGTGCTGGTGTGGCAGGTTGGGTGTACACAAGCGTGTGCTGTTATCAAATACCATCATACACAAGAGCTCTGTGCAGGTGAGCAGGTACCAGTGTGTACATTCACTAACTCTGCACATGTCCCTGTGTGCATACACGGGCTGGGCATGCCCAGAGACATAGCTCTGGATACACAGCTCCGTGCATCCGACTGCTGTCCCACCTGGAAAAACAGACGTATGTGTATATATGTATGTATGTATCACTACCTAGCTCTCTGTGTACACCTTGTTCTTGTAAGGAGAGGAATTAGCCTGCATGCATAAGTTTACCAAAAGTTTATGTAAAGTTGTATACAGTGATTTCCATCAGATTTAATAGTGTTTAAGTTTCCATTAAATCCTTATAAACAGGGATATCTACAATCGCTGTAACCCACTGCTGTTCTAGCCCACGTTCCCTAAAAACTGCTACCATCAAAACAGGATGCTAGGCTATGTGCTAAATCTCTCTGTGATTGTAATGCTTCTGAGGCTGCACAGTTCCCTTGTATCAGCAGTAGTAAGTAACTACTTTAAGACTCAAACATATGAAGCAGTGCTCTGTCCATTATCTTCAGTTTAACCCCTCAGTGGAGAAGTCCATTTCAGGTACTGCTAACCACTGAATCAACTGTATGAACTGCAGAGCGAGAGTGGACTCGTGTCAACAGAATTAAAGGCCCAGTAAAAGAACCCAAAGAATAGACTGTAACATCCAGACCAGGTGAGAGATAGCCAAAGAAGCTCAAAGACGTCTGAAAAGTAAAGTCAAGCTTCCACCTGTCACAGACATTTCTTTTATGAAAAATCCTCTCTTAGGATTTTCCTGCCGAAGCTGAGAAGTTCAGCAACCAGACATAAACAATAGGTTATCTGCTTCTGTGGAATGCAACAGGTCAGTTCTGGATTGGCCCAGATTGAGTGTTTGGAGATAATAGCCAATCCAGAACTGAGCTCTCTCGGACACAGTCTGAGAGAGCTGGTTTGTTTGATCATTCTTTACTTTATATTCTTAGGTAGCTAGCAGCTTCTGGAAACTCTCCTTTTCTTTTTCTTTTTAGTATAGTTATAATAGATGTATATATCATAACTTAATAAATCAAGCCTTCTGATCATGGAGCCCATCTCGTCTCTTCCTTCACCCC
>NW_005055153.1:8610-18315 GCF_000277835.1 Geospiza fortis
ACCTGCAGCAGCAGCTCAAAAAGCATTGAAGGGCCAAAACCTAGCTTCAGCCCATGTTGTTCAATAAGGGGCTGTGTCAAAGACATTTTAGAAACTTTTTAAAAAATTGTTTGGAACTGTTTGATAACTATTGATGGATTCTCTGCAGCAAGTCTGTTTCAGGACCAAAAGAGACTTTCAGATATGGCAAAGAAGAACATCTTCAGTCCATGGACTTTTTCCTGAAACTCAGCTGTTGGGACTTGGACTTTGTTTTGCATTGTTTTTGCATTTTCTTATATTGTAAGATTGTTTTAGTGATATCATAGAATTTTATGTTTTATAGGTGAAGAAATTCCCTGTTCATCCCACAGAAGCACTTGATTGAGTTTGATTGGCAACAGATAACCTGTCAGGTGTTTGTTTTTTCCTCTGCATGGCTCAGCAGAGAAAATTACAAACATTTTTCTTTTAATTTTAATTAAATTTAAAGGGTGACATGTCACAGACATCCTTTTCACAAAAATCCTTTCTTTAGGATTTTTTCCTTCTGGGAAGCTGAGGCCCCAGAAACCAGACATAAACAATAGGTTATCTGCTTCTGTGGAATGCAACAGGTCAGTTCTGGATTGGCCCAGATTGAGTGTTTGGAGATAATAGCCAATCCAGAACTGAGCTCTCTCGGACACAGTCCGAGAGAGCAAGGTTTGTTGATCATTCTTTACTTTCTATTCTTAGGTAGTTAGCAGCTTCTGGAAACTCTCCTTTTCTTTTTCTTTTTAGTATAGTTATAATAGATGTATATATCATAACTTAATAAATCAAGCCTTCTGATCATGGAGCCCATCTCGTCTCTTCCTTCACCCCGAAAACCTTGTGTCCAACCGGCGACATCCACCAACCAGCTTGAAGATTGTTTTAACTAATACTTTAAGGAGGGAGTTTAAACCGTATTATTTCTTGATGTAATTGTCCTATTTTAATAGATAAGAATTACAAGCATCTGTTGAGGGGACGTATACAGGGAACTGCAAGAGGTATTGGGGCAGTTTCCTTAAGAACCAACCAGTAAAGTAAAACAGGAAATAGAAGGCAAGACCAGGTTGGCCCCTGTGTTCGCCACAGAGAAGATTATGCCCCTGCTGTGGGCAGCAGTCCCGTAGGCATGGTAATGTGGGAACAAGAAAGCCATACCAGACCTCTGTCATTCCTCAGTTGCCTCTTAATGCAACAGAGACTAAAGGGCAAGACTGAGTTGGCCTCTGTATTCACCACTAAGATACACATGCTATGAGTAGCAACCCCATAGGCAGAGTTGATGGGAGTAAAAAGGCCATACTGTAACTCTGAGATCCCATTTTGTCCATTCAAAATAAGTGTGTCTAAAGAAAACCTAAGATTTTTTTTCTGTTCCCACTGTCCTCACCCACATCAACAGATGCTAGTAAAAATTATTCTTTTGTTATTTCTTTTTTTTTTGAGAAGTAACAGTAGATTATCAGAATCAAAAATGAGAATTAATTGTTCGAACCAAATGACTTATAGAAAAGGGGGGTTTGTTATAGATGAGTAATGTAATAGTTGGCTCTCACAATTAAGAGATAGATATCATGTGGATGTTAAAATGTATAGTAAAGTTATTGTAATATGTCCTCCCATAGTCCTCTTTCCCCTCCCCCTTGTAATATTCTTAGTAGTCAGGACATTCGGGGAAGGCCAGCTTGTTACCAGCAGGCGCGGCGTAACAACACCTGACCTCCAATCAAGATGTAAGAAAGTAATGTCCACCACTGGACGGCAGAGAAGAAGTTGACTGACAAAACTTTGGGAGGCGCTAAGGGTATAAAAGGCAGAGCATCCATTTTGTAGATTGAGCATGTGGCTGATAGTCACAGGGACTCCCAGCACTGTGATTTTTCCTTATTCGGTCCTTTTGTTGTATTTTTGTTAAGGTTTAATAAACCCTTTAAAATGATAAAAGTGAGGGTCGTTTCTTACAGTTGGGTGGCTTCTTTTTTGCATTTCTTCCACAGCCCGGGCTGTGGCTGTGTTTTCACAACTTTGTGTATTCTGTTTCTGAGTTCCATCTCGCTACAGGCTGCAGCTCACTATATCTTAGCCGGTCCCACAGCTGGCTGCAGTCTTCCTTTCCCAATTTCTGTATTCCCCTGGTCCCGTGACTGGCTTGACTTGTCTCCTCTTTCTTGGCCAGTCCTTTTGCGTACTTTTTTGCAGCAGGCTGTTCGCTTGTTATCAGGTCTCTTTCGTGGCAGGCTGTTCGTTTGTGATCATGTCCGGCTGTCACCAGATGTTGCAATAAATCAACCGTGACTCCATTTTCTTCATGCAGAAAAAGACAATTATTTATTCACATAACTAATTTTATATAATTTTCGCAGACCTTGTGTGCAGCACCAATTAGCTAGTAGTTTTTTTACTACTTCATTCATTGGTCAGAAGGTGATTTGTCTGTTCGTGCTAAGATTCAGATATTTACATTTTTCCTTTGTGGGTTCTCACTGAACAGAGCTACTGTTTACGCAGTTGCAGGCTTGTTTTTCTCCCCAGTAATAGGTTGTTGTGTTAATGAACTTTTCATACCTAAGATTGTTTGGCATGGGAACTTGCAAGCTACTGTTAGCTTAGCAAAAGTAGCAGGGCCTAATCCATATTTTGTAAAACTTTTCTTTTATAACATCTTTTACCAGTCTGCAACACACCTTGGGAGAAAAAGAGAGAAGAGTAGTCCTGTGTTCCCCGGAGAAGATCTCTGTTTCCAGAGATGAAGATAATTTTAGAGATAGATAATAAGAACTTTTGCCTTTGAACAACTCATCTTTAAAACAATACCCCATAAGTCGACATGACCCATCGACAAGCTGTAAGGCTTGTGGAAAATGGGAGGAGCTTCACGATGGCAGGGTTCCCCAGGCAGCTGTTATCAGTGAGGAAATTGAGAGCCACAAGAGAACTGTTTTTTTCTCTTTTGTGGTAGAAGTGGTAAAGTGACTAAAAATTTTAGGGTTTGTTTCTTTACATTGTCAGTGGGAAAGAAAAGGTTGTGGGGCGAAGAGAATTATTCTAAAGGGTTTGTTTTAATTCTTACTACTTTTTTTTTTTAGTTTCTATTAATAAAATTTTATTTATACCCTTTTAAAGGTTTTGAGCCTGCTTTGCCTTTCTCCTAATGCTATCTTCCTATCTCACAGCAGAAAGTGAGTGCGTAGGTGGCCAGCACTGAAACCCATCACACTCATCAGCACATTGGTTGGGAAATCTCAAAATTGGTGAAATCTCAAATTGGCAAACCAAAACTACTACAAGTACGTAGCCCACTTGAAAGCCAATTAAGCTTTGACACACCAACGAGTTTTGCAAATGGGAAGATGAACTGGTAAAAATGCGGGACTTGGATGGTGGGTGCTGCTGCCTATTATCTGTTCCCAACAAACCTCTCCTGTAGAAAAGCAGGTTGGGTTATTATTCAGGCAACGCAGTCAGATCCCTACACAACACTCACCACAGCTGGCTCAGTGAGAGAGGCAGAAGGCTCCTTTTTGCAAGGTTTCATTTCAGCAAGATATCACATGTGGTGGCTGACAGGAACCTGGCAAGAGAGAGCAACCACGTGGTGCAGGCAGCTTAAAAAGGGGAAGGGGTGGGGGGCAGAGCTAAGGGCAGGGCAAAGGGGATTGGTCTCCAGGGGAGAGGGTGCAGCCACCAGGGGTATCCAACCATTGAGGGAACAGGGAAAGGAGAAACCAGGGTAGGTTGCAAAATATAGGGATCAGTGAGACAGAAGTCCATGGGGGAGTCTTGTCTTTTCCCCCAGGAGGAATGAACTCTATGGTGCAATGCCCTTGGGAATTGCCTGGGGGGGAGGGGGGGAGTTCATGGGATACTACAAGCTGGTGCGGCCAACATGGTGTTACTCATCATGTTGCTTCTATTAATGCCTGATATAGACACAAAAGTAAGATATGCTGAGTGGTTTTGGGTGTTCTCACTGTCTTGATAGTGTAAGTGAAACTTTCCTGTGAAATCAAGGCAGCCTGGGATAGGGTTTTTAGCTATGCAAATTAGGGGCAACTCAGTGTAAAATGCTTGGGAACCATTAACTTTGATCCATTTTATATTTTCTTCCAAAGGTCTCCGTGGTGGAAGCCAAATGCCTCCCGTCCAGTTTGTATCTTTACTTGCTATGGAGAGTTCAGCATCCCACCATGTAAGCGGTCTAAAAATGGGAGGGTCAACAATGTGAGCCCAAAATACCTGTTCTGCAGTTGCCAAAGGCATGAAAAAAGAAAACAGAATAAACTTCCTATGGTACTGTTGCTAGCTACTATTTCTAGGTAGGCCAGGAAGGTGTTCTCTGGGGTTGGTGCCACTCCTACACCATGCATCAGGATTTCAGTTCTTTCTTGTAGTTGCTTCAGCATCCCCCATGTTATCTCAGGGTTCATCTGTTTGCTGCTGGCTGGTGTTGTGCAGTGCCTCTTCATCACTATTGACAGTGTCTTCAGCTGGGGTATTGGGTTGTTGGACTGGTCTTTCTAGCTCATGGTATGGTTTTACCAGAAGAGCAGGTAACCACTTTGGACCTGTTGGCCGTAGAACACATGCATACCCTGACCCTCAGGTTAATAAATCATCTGGGCCTTGCCATTGCACACTCAATTGTGTATTGATCTGCTGGGGATTGAGATTGATGATCTGCATTCAAAAAAATAGTGTAAATATTGCATTCTCTAATTGTTCTTGAGGAGCCGTATTCCGGCTTTTTTGTTTTAACAACACGTGCTTCTTATTTTGCTATGAATATTAAGGCAATACAAAAGTAAAACAATAAATGTAATAAAACAATAAGCTTATTATGTGCTCAGCTTTAGCACCAAGCCAAAATAGGCAAGGTAATACATGTAATCATTATTACAAGAGAGAAAGGAGTCATTTAGAAAGATATATCACCAGTTGCCTAAATGCTTTACCATCATCCAGAGTCTGCAATGGCTAGGGAGCCTCATTTCACAGCAAGGACCTGGAGAACCCTTCTCAGGTACGATTTCCAAGTTTACCCTGAAAGTGGGTCCAGCTTTCATAAGCCCAAATCAGATAGTGACTCGATTACATTTTTAGTGCAGAAACATCTGGGTCTGATGGCATGCCTCCTGACCAGCCAGGGCCAGGGCTTGACCAGAGCCTAGGCCTTGACTGGGAGGGTTTTCCCTAAAATGTCCTACAAACAAACCTCTATTAATATCAGTTGTGAAAGTTTCTTTAAATGCTACATTTCTTGCAGACAAATACACAAGGTTATGTAAAAGTTGCGAAGCAGCCTGTTTGGCTTTGTCATCTATTTTTAGCTAAATAACCAATGGTAACATAAACAAACCACTAACGACCAAAGGAATGTATATGAATAACATTAAACAATATCTTACAGCTGATTTTCTTTATAAAAGTGCCATGTATTAATGTTATGACATTAACAGCATATTCACAATCACTAATTATATTGACTGCTTCTTGCCTAAAAATCGTTGAGTGGAACCACCTTTTTGATTTTTTCTATATTGCTCTTCACAATCTTCTTGCCATGTAATGACTGCCTTTTCTGTGTTTCCTAATCGGTCAATAAAAACATTACATGCATTAGGAATAGGACTGCAGTACACAATAGCTTGTAGTGTTAAAGGCAAGTGAACAGCATTTTGCAATAGTTTGTGTGAAGGTAAAGAGAAAGAAATCTGTCCTACAAAATCTGCCAATGCTATATGAAAAATATCTGAACTTTGTAACAAATACTCATTAACTGTCAAGAAACAGTGGTAAATTAATAACTTCCTGTAGGAGCGACGGTGGGTAGGTCGGTCAGGACGGACAGAGAGGAGAGATCTCTGAAGCCAGGTATTGGAACTTGCAGTTTATTGCAAAGGGCGTGGGTGCAGGGGCCCTGCTTGGAGCTGCCAGACGCAGCTCGGAGCAGGCCTGAAAGAGGACCCCCAAAGAGGAGCCCGAAAGAGAGAGAGAGCGAACGAAGAATAAGAGCAAAAGGAAAAGAGAGCAAAGTTCCCATTACAATACAATAAATCTTCTTCTGTGCTGAAGATTCTAATTTTCACTAACCAATCTAGTACATGATACAAATCCTATAGCATTTGCATACAGCCTATAAGAATCATTACATTACCATACTGTGTTACATTTTGAACCCTAAAAACTACTCTTTGGGCCCCTTCTGCCAAGTTAGTAGGGTCTGCTCTGACCCTTGGACCTGTCTGCAAGCAGAGGGTGTTGTTTAATCAAAAGGGGATTACCTTCAGACGGCCACACCATTGTTTTCCACTTGTTCAGTAACTAAGGCTTGGTACCTCAAAGCTTGCTTTCATTTCAGTCTCACTTATACTTTCCATATTCTCAAAATCTTTTGCCAGGCAATCATATTTATAAGGCTTTCCCATCTCATCTTCCCCAACACTTCCAGATCATGTACTATCAACTGCACCATGCGGGTTCTGCCCTTTGTAAAGACACATAGAGCTCTATCAGGGTAGTGATAGTTTCTTAGGTGTATTTGGTAAAAAAATCCATTCTAAATGTTGGTGACTAGTTTAAATGCAAAGGAAAATCTAAAAATAAAAATAGATATATCGGTAATGGAAATAACACACTGGTGCAGTGTAATAGTGTTGGGCTTGGAAGGTGTTGTTTTTCTCCTCTTCCTCTCTATTTCTCATGTGAGCTGATGTCACAGTATGTCACAGTACAAGCTGGCTTGTACTGGGCAATTAATTTGGCTATAAAAAAGAAACCCAGTCAGTTCCATAAACCGGCCCCAAGGTTGACAGACAGGAACCTCAACCAATTGCATTCCATCCTAACCTGCAGACATCTGACTGGTCTGGGAGCTGGGCAGTGTCAAAGATCAGACCAATGATCTATCCAGACTGGGTTTTTCAAACCCCCTTTATAAAGAGGGGTTCATACAGTAAACTCTTGCTATTGCCACATGGACATTGGGGTGTGTGTTGTCCCTGTCTCTGACCACTGACCCCACAAAACACATGACCCCTCACATAATGTGTGGTGATCCTGATAGTATAGGGATAAAATGTTTCTGAAATCATGGGATATTCAGAGGGGGTTGGAAAGAAAGGTCGGGCCTGGTAGGCCCTGGGAAATGTTAGGCTTTACTGGATCATGCAAAACTGCACCTGTATGATCATTTAATGACTATGATAAATGATATGATTGTTAGATGTGATGATTGTTTGGTAATTGGATATAATTGTTGTTTAATCGTAACAAGAATCATGAGAAACGATGTTGGGGGGTTTGATGGAAATTATAAAAATCCATGTTTGGATTAAATCAACGTATACAATAGAACAATATAAGTTTAATAATTAATATGTAGTTATATAACGATAAGGGTATAAAAACATGTTCATCCCTAACCCATGTCAGAGTCAGATTTGGGTCTGTACCCCTGACACCCAGAGCTCTTCAATAAAAGCACCTGCGTATAATCATTCTGTGATTATGTGTTCCTGAACACTAACAATCCCAACGCAATGGGGTTGCATGTAACGTAAATGGGGAGTGTGGGTCGGAGACAGAGACGACTCACATTCCAGAGTTCTTGCGACAAACAGCCTTGAGTTTATTCCCACAGCTCCTTTTACAGGATCTCCAATTACAGATGTGATGCGCTGAGGTCTTAGCCCCATCCAGTTCTCTGGCCAATGATACACATCTGCATTTAGGGCTGAATGACATTGGCTGAGGGTCCCTGTGTAGATTGAATCCAACCTATCCTTGCCCACCCAGGGACTCCAATGCTACAACTCACCCTTTTGGTTACATTAAAAAATGTAAATGATGAACCTAGTCGAATAAGGCTTTTTCACTCAACTCAACAAGCCAAATCTCTTACAGCTAGTGATATACCTTGTGTATCATTGGAGCTGTGATGCTTGCATCCAGAAACTGTCATTTAAAACCACCAACATTACAATCTTTGTAGGTTAGCATGTCACAGGCTTAATGCTTAGAAGTTACAAAATTACAACTTAACGCTACAAACAATAAACCTTGGAGCTTGAGTAAGGTGATGGACAGACTGCCTCACTATTGACAATCTCCTGACTCTGACAAGCCACTGACTTGCCAGGTCATACTGTGATTTTATTGAACAACATGAGAGAAACATGAGAATATGAGAACACTCAAGACCTTTGAGAGGGATGTACATCCATCCCTCTTTTCCCCCTTTTTTTCATTCTAGCAATTATAACAGGAACAAAATATGTACTTTTGAAGTTGAAACTTGCAACTGCCTATACGCTTTACCATCACCCAGTGTCTGCCATCGCTGAGGGGGCCTCTTTCTCTCAATGAGGACTTGGAGGGCTTCTTCCAGACGAAACCTCCATATTTATCTCAAAGGAAAGGGGTTCAGCTTTTGCAAAGCCAAATTATCTAGCCAGTGTGACTTGCTTTCATCTTTTTTGTACAGAAACACCTGGTTTTGATAACTTTCCCTGCCAGACAAAGTCATAGCCTGGCCAGGGCAATGACCTAGTCTGGGAGGGCCTGATGGAACGCCTCTCCCACCAGTTAAGGCTACAGCTTGCTCAGAGCTGAGACCAAGACTGGATGGGTTTCCCCATCATATTCCCAAAATAAATCCTTCAGTAATAACCCATAGAATAGTTGGCTTTGTTGTTTATCTCTAGCTAAATTATATTATAAAAAACCTGTAAACAACTATCATTAAGTACACACATAAACAAATCTCTTGAAAGCACCATTTGCCCTCTCGTTACAAACAAACCAATTTTAAACTATAAACACAGATAGGCTTTAGTACTACAAAACAGAGATAACAAAAGTGAAATCACTTTGACATATATGAGTCAGTTTCAAGCATAGCGCATGTTAATGCTGCAGTCCTCCCTTTTGAGGAAGGAGCTATTAAACTAGCCCAACCTTTTCTTTAATTTAGTATCAGCTTATTAGAGTTTGTAGGGTATGAAAGACCTTGGTAGAATTGAAGCAGTAGTAGGTGTCTTTTGCAGATTTGTGTGTCTCTCCCTCACTGCTTTTGCTGCCACACGTCAGCAGAGAAAGGCTTGGAGAGGCTGTGGCAGGGACCGGGGCTGTTGTGCTAGGACTTGTTGGTTGTGGTATATTTCTGGGAGTGACATAGGCTCGGCATCTGGGTGTCTCTAGTGGTATCTCACTGAGGGTCGCCCCTGTATGGCAACAGCAAGCAGGCGTGGCAACCAGAGGCTGGATCAGGGGTGGAACTACGCCTCCTGGAGGCACGGCCATGCTCCACGGAGGCGTAACTTTGGACCCAGCCCACTCGGTCTCAGGAAGGGGCAGTTCCATGTTGATGAGAGGTGTGGGCTGCTCCGGCATGCCACACACCTGTTGGGCCCCCCGCTGGGGCTTTTCCCACACCCTGATTGGTGAAGGGGAAGGCTGCCTGGGAGCCCCCCTTCCCCTCGGCGTGACAATTATCGGCACAGTTGGTGTTTGTTCAGAGCGCTGTGTTGGGCTCTGGAGCTTTTTGGTCGCTGTTGGGGGTGCTGGTGCTGGCACTGCTGGCGTCCCTCTGAACTGGCTGAGACAGTGGCTCACCTTTTGCCACTGTGACACGGCTGTGCCATGTGGCTGGCGCCATCTTTTCGGGACAGCTTGATTGTTACCGCCCCCACG
>NW_005055153.1:18582-20135 GCF_000277835.1 Geospiza fortis
CGGCCCTTAGCCACTCGCTGCGGCTCGGCTCTCTGGTCCCTGTTGACTTACAGTTCTTGGCTAGAGGTGTAGAAAAGCCCAGAGGGGCTGCTGTGGTGGCATGAACATCTTTCTTTGGTCTGAGGGTGCAGTGCAGCAGCTTGGATTTGGCCACAGATGCAATGACACATGGTGTTCCGCAGCCATGGGCTTTGGTGGTTGCTTGGGCGCTCGCAGCACAGGAAAAGCTACATGCAATGCAGGGGCAGCCAACATTGGCGGCAGCAACTTGGTCTGGGTGCCGACCACGTCGGCCAGATCTCCCAGTCTCTCGGGCGCTGACCACAGCGATGGCTACCATGGTGCATCCCAGGTTTCTCGAGTCCTGACTGTGAATGCGGTGATATGCGACACTCCACAGTCTCGGGTGCCAGCAGCAGAGCTGTCAGCTTCTCCACCACCTTGGATGAGTGTCTCCTGCTCCATGTGCTCAACACTATTTTGACCTAATGGCACTGGCGTATTAATAGCCGCTTTTGTGTTTTTCTTGGCTTCTAACTGCCTTAGCCAGTCCAAAACTAGTCTCTGTGAATTTATGTCTATAGTGGCTTTTAAAGCTTGTTCCATAAGTTTCCATGGTTTTATAACGTAAAAAAGAAAAGTCCATATTTGGATGGGAGCCCGCACTCCCACATCCCTCGGCGGCAATTCCGATCAACAGAAAAGGGGTTTGGAACCACGCAGCACACTCCGTCGTCTTCTGTCAGGATTTTTGCAGCAATTTTCCACTACCCGCAGTAATTCCACCACTGTACCACTGTCTTAGCAGCCTTTTACAGCAATTTTTTTGCTGCTCGCGACAAAATCCGTCACTGTATTTTTATACAGCCCGATGGCTGTCCTGTCTCTCCCGCAAATTCTGCGGTTGTTTAATATGGCTGATATCTGTTCCTCACATGGGGTCATCACGCGTAATGTAAATGGGGAGTGTGGGTCGGAGACAGAGATGACTCACACTCCAGAGTTCTTGTGACAAACAGCCTTGAGTTTATTCCCACAGCTCCTTTTATAGGAGCTCAAATTACACTTGTGATTTGTTGTCTTAGCCCCGTCCAGTTCTGTGGCCAATGATACACATCTGCATTTTCTCTGGCCAATGATACACATCTGCATTTAGGGCTGAATGACATTGGCTGAGGGTCCCTGTATAGATTGAATCCAACCTATCCTTGCCCACTGAAACAGAGTGGAAATTTTACAGGGTAGAAATCCATTTCAGATTTAGGTGAAAAGTGATGCTTTGAATTATTAAGTCTGTAGCTTGCTAGCATAGGTGAAATATGCTGTTTTAATTTGTTTAGTCTGTTAGCTCTGCTGCACCCCAAGCTAAAGAGATAAGAGGGGCCCCTTGAACTTTGTAACAAAGGTGAAGAGCCAAAGCTGAGTCTGCAAGAGATGGACAAAGTGACCAGAGAGTTCTCTGTATAAGGACTAATTGCAAGTTGTAACCCAAAACCAGCAAAATGAATATGCATGAACCTATTATGAAACTCTATACATATGTACCAGTAAGG
>NW_005055154.1:0-10004 GCF_000277835.1 Geospiza fortis
TCTGTATTTTGTACCTGCAGCAGTGTGTGCTCAGAGACACCTCAGCTGCTGCTCCCTTGCAGCATCCCTGATGGTGCACAGTTTCTTTTTTTTGTACCTGTAGCAGTGTGTGCTCACAGACACCTCACAGGCAAAGCCCCTGCAGCACCAGGTGTTTGTGTGTGCCCCAGTCAGCACTGCCAGGTTTGGTATGGAGTACCAGACTGCATTATGTGTTAGTTGCATTATCCTGTAGGTGTGTGTGACCCCAGGTAGTTCTGCCTCAGCAGCACATTTCCCTGCAGACCCTTGTCCAGCCCAGGTGCTGGACGCTGCTCCTCGGGGCTGCAGCTCAGTCAGGCCACAGTGAGCAGAGACTGTCTGGGTGTGCCTGTAGCCATGGATCAGTGCCTGTGCTCCTTCTGGGATGCTGCATGACACTTGCATGTTATCACAACAAGTTAAGGGCGCTCTCAAGTCGAAGCTCTCTCTGTTTTTAACATGGATATTCCAGAATGTGAATTCTGAACTCCTAAGTGCATAAACATAATACATTCATGTGTCACAGCATTTGGATTTGAGTGCTTGCTCATCTCTCACTCTTTGGGGAAAAGCCCAAAATCCCTGTCATGGTCTAAACATGGCACTATATCAAATGAATTTTTAAAGAGCTAGGGTTTAGGAAAAAGATATTCCCCTCCCTGCAGTATTTTGTTTTATTTTATTTCGTTTAATTTAAATCTGCTTGTTAGATAAGTCTTGTAGGTATTACTGTGCTTTTTAGCATCTGGGGGTGGGAGAAATGACATGGAGCACAGTAGGCTCAGACAACTTGATTTAACACTTAAAGAAGAAAATTGCCTTAGCCCTTGCAATCATTAACAGAGTTTACGTGTATCTGCTGAATATTGCCAATGTGCTGTGAGCAGTGTCCGACATAAAATATGCTGTACATGTTCCTCCCCAACAGGCTGGGAAGCTGAAGGATGGCGCTCGTTCTGTGACCAGAATCGTCCAAAATAACTTTTGATAGCTCCAAGCAGGAGGCCATTGATGTTTTGTTATTGGGAAATACCCTGAACAGTGATTTAGCAGATTAAGCACGGGCTCTCTTAACCACCAGCAGTTTACGCGGTATGTGTCTTTCAGGATTTTCATCTCTCATAACTATTTGCTGTAAGAAAGCTGTATCGAGTTTGTTTTCAAAGCACTGTTGGAAAGTATAAATGCTATTTTATGTTCTCTTGGCTTATTAAAAAATGGGAGTTACTTCTGCTTTACTAGTGGTGCCAAACTAATGTGCTGCAGAAATTGCTTTACCTGTTTATGGTTTTTGGGTGAAGTTCTGCATCAAAACCAGAGAGATTTTGACGAGGAGCTCTGCTTGCGCAGGGCAGCCATGTGAGGGTTGGGGGTTTTGTACCAGGAAGGGGGCTCCCCTCATGAGCACAGGGTGCTAACCAGCATCCTGCATCCCCAGAGAGGTGTAGCCTCTGTGGCCCCAGAACTGCAGTCAGACCCATCTTCTGCAAGTTTGGAGGCAAGAAAACAGTGGGTCAGTCACAGGGCTGTGTTCAGTCCTCTCCTGGGACATCAGAACTACAGGAGGTCATATCTGGGCAAAGAAGGAAGTGAAATTTGAGTCTCCTTTCCAAGATCCCAGGTAATAATATTCTGTGTTACTGCAATTTTTAGGGAAACATTCTTAAATTTTCCTTTTCGTTTTTTTTCCTTCTCCCGGACACATCTTAACCTAGAATGAGGAAAAATATGTCAAAGCTCCAGTGCAAATCTCTGGCTCAGGAGGGAAATAGTTGCCCAGTTGTAGTCTCATGTTGAGGGTTCGCATCTTCATCCCATGTGGAGGCCAAGGGAGTGGTTTTGTCCCATTTGTTTAGCACAAGGTTTCATGTTATTGTGGATTTTTTCTTATATCTGAAACCTGGTAAATCAGCCTCACCTCAGTATTAGTTAAAACTTGTTGTCATTTCCTCTCAGTTTTTCTGGGAATGCAAGCTGTCCTTTCTGTGTTTGCAGCTCCTGCCAGCTGAGGAGCACTAATGCCTCTTCCCTGAAATCTCTCTGCATTCTGTGCTAGGTGCCAAGTTAACCAGTGGGGTACCCCAGCATGTGTGAATCCAGTGTTAATGAAGGAGGAAAAGAGGATTTGTAATCCTGTTGTGAAACTGGGTGGATTTTGCAGCACAAAACATGTGCTTGACCTGATGCCAGTGGTTATGTGTAATAAATGGTGAGCCTGATACCCGCTCCTCTCTACCTAATTAAGGTGTCCAGGGCATCTACGCTGGAGCGCGGATACTTGCATGTACATACCTAGCAAAACTAACAGTAAGCTTAGGACTAAGTCTTTTGTTCTTGGGGATGTGTGGCAGCCGTCTTGGCATCTTCAGTGTCATGCTTTTTATAAGCTACAAGAACGTGGGGAAAAAGTTGATGGCTTATCATCACAGTTTGTATTTTTGTTTGGGTTTTGGAAGTGGTCAGTTCTGGGGTTAGCTCTATGTTAGTGAGTAGGATTAGGATAATTGTAAAGGCAGATAATCCTGTTAGGATAATTGTAAAGGCAGATCAGTTGAAAAGCGCCATTACAATGGTTAGTTCTACTCTGAGGTTTGTCCTTGGGGGGAGGGCTGTGTTTGTTAGGTTAGCTAAGAGTCATCAGGTGCCTAGGAGTGGTAGAAGGGGCTGGAGTCCTCATGTGAGTAGAAGGATTTGGCTGTGGGTTTGTTCATAGTTGGTGTTGGCTAAGCAGAATAGTATTGAGGAGGTTAAACCATGTGAGATGATTAGGATTATTGCTCCTGAGAATGCTCATTGGGCCTGGGTTATAGTTGTGGCTACAACTAGTCCTGTGTGGCTGACAGCTGAGTAGGCGGGCAGGGTGGAACGGGCTGGCGTGGGGATGCCCTCCGGCACTGCTCAGCCATTCATTCCCCTTCGTCCTGCCCTAAGCGTTCCTTTCCTGGGAATCCTTATTCCAAATACTTACTCACCCTGGGTCTGTATTGACCCTTCTTTACCCGCTGCCCCATTATCGTAATAGGACATCACATTAACCTCTGGCATTTCTGTCATTTTAGCCAAAAAATGTCACTTGTGACCATGAGAGTGACCTGAAGATGTTCCTGATTTTTGCAGATATGGGAGTTCTTGTCCTGGAGGTTCTAACCAAGCGTGATCACCTGCTCCTTGGCCGGGCACAGATAACAAAGCTGTCCCAGCTGTCTCCCAGCCATCACATCAAAGGCTCTTTTGCTGTGGTGTCACCAACATCGGAGAAACTCGGAGAGCTGCAGGTACCCTTGATGTCCTTGCTCATTATTACATGATGATTTAATATTATTATAAATTATGTGCTGTGACACTGGCATAATCAGGTGCAGGGTCAAGCTGTACATGGCACACTCTCTGTCCAAGGCATTTCTGAGCTAAGGTAACAAATGAAAAAAAAAACCAAATAATGATGGTGTTGGCTTCATTTTGCTTAGAGGGATGTGGGGTAGTTGAGCTTAACGAGGAACATGTTGTCATCTCTACACTGAGAGTGGGTATTAGTGGATTTAAAATGGATATTTGATCCTTACACTTCACTGGGCTGGAATAATAGAACATTTTGACATCTGAAATTAAGAAAGTTCTGTCTTGCAGCCAGAACTGGATCTGGAAAATTGATTATGAAAGGCATTTGACTGGATTTGAAAACGTGGAACAAGAAACAAGTAGTTGTAAATATGTGACATAGCTGCATAATGTAAATATGACTTTAGAAAAGCAGCAGTTTTCCATTGCACAACAGGTGAAGTTGAATGCAGTGTTTACAGCACTTAGATAGGAAAAGAACAAAGTAATATTTGCCCATCTTGTCTCCCAGGTGTCCCTGGTTCTAGAGCCTCTGCCAGAGCTGTATGACACCAGCAGCTGCGTGCCAGCCACACAAGGAGGTTCAGGTGCTGCTGCTGCCCAGGGAAGCAGCAAGTGCCAGCTTCCTGCTCCATCCCAGCAGCCCAGGCACACCCAGGGGGCTGTTGAGCAGGAGGAGTCTGTTGACAACAGCAAAGCCACATCTCCTAGGTACCCTTTTTTCTTTTTTCCTCGTGACAAAACTGTGGTTTATTTTGCAGTTCACACAGAATTTTTGAAGTAGTGGCGGTACACTTGTGGGTTATGGGATGCTTGGTCTTTTCAAACATACATTTTGTATGAAATCCAGGATGTTGAGGGTTTCCAAGGTGACAGGGACAATTTCTTGTCTGACAGAAATTTGCTTCTTAGGCTTAGTTCAAGTCATGCAAGACCACACAAGAGGTGTCTCAAACCATTGAATCACTGCATAATTTGGGTTGGAAGGGATCTTAAGGCTCATCTCATGGCAGCCCTGCTGCCAGAACACCTTCCACTATCCCAGGGTGCTCCAAGCCACATCCAGCCCAGCCTTGGACATGGGTCAGGCAGACACAGCCTCTTAACCTGTGCCAGAGTCTCACCGTGCTCCAGCAAGGAACTTTATCCTGATATCTGATCTAAACCTACCCTATGGCAGGGGGGATCTGTTCCCTCTTGTCCTGTCACAACGTGCTCTTGTGAAAAAGTTATTTTAAAAAGCTTTTTTTTTTTTTAATGTTTACTTGCAGCTTGGGTGGGTCTCTCTGGGGGTCTCAGTGCCAGGTGAGGAATCATTAAAATAACATGTCATGTTTCCTTTTGGAGAATTTGCAGAGTTCTGAATCCTTTTACCCACCCTCTGAAGTTGTCACTGAAATACAATTTCATTTTTCCCTAGAGGAAAGGGCTGTTTGCTGTACCAAGAGAATTCTGAAAACATGAAGGACACCTTTCCTGCTCCTCATCCCCATGTGATTTTGCCAGATGAGCACATGAAGATGAGCCCTGAGAGTCAGCCCCTGTTGTTCCCCACCAGCGCCGATCCCGAAGCACTTCCCAGGGCAGCGCACGGGTGCTCTCCATGCACAGCCCAGCTACAAAAGACCTGCTCTCAGGTTTGTGTGCAGCCTGCTCCATCTTCCACCTTTCACTGCAGAGGGTATGCCCTCTGCCTGTCTGGATTTCTGAATATCTGTCAGGTTTTGTGAAGGGAAGGAGAGACTTCGCTCCCCCAAAAAGACTTCCCCAGCATTGGAGTAGGGCGCGTTTCCATATGTGCTGTCTTTGGAGTTCCATATTTACAGAGAAGAACAAAAATTAGACATCCTGAAGTGGCAAACTGCTCTTCCCTGAATTATCCTAATAATGCCCTTCAACACCTGACCCTGTGTGTGCAGACAAATTCCTTGTGCAGTGGAGTGGGAGACCGATGGAGGATCACTCTCCTCGCTCCCAGCTCAGCTGTTTGCTGGTGTATAAAACATACTTAATCCCCAGGGCACCAAAATCTCTTTTGAACAGCAGAAAACAAGTTTCTTGACTGTAGCTGACACATTGATTGTGTCTCCACATGGCTTTTAAAATGCATGTGAATGCTGAAATGTAATCCCTGTGCTTGTTTCCCAGCTCTCTTGGATCAGGGCAGTAAACTCCGTGATGCCATGGTTGTTTCTGCAATGAAGTCCAGCCCAGACATGGAGGTGGAACTGAATAAAATGTCTCATTTTATAGAGAGGGACGATTTCCAAGCCCCAGCAAAGTGAGTTTGGACTGGGGGAAGTGAGATTCAAGCTCCAAGCCATAAATTGTGAGGCTTTATCCAAAAACTGTAGGTACTGAGATTCATGGGATGTGTTTTAGGATTCATTTAGGGTGAAAGCAGCACATCATTCAAATGGGAAATTAATTTCTACCTGTGAATATATGCCTAAATTTTGTGAATTCATTTTAATCTTCATGTAGTAAGCCTTGATTTAAGTAATTGATTTTAATTTCATTTCTTAGTATATTTGTATTTAGTTCTAAGTTACTTGTCAAGGAAATATTACATTTTGGTAGGGAATAAGAGTAGTGCAAGACAGTGCCAGTGAAATGGCACTGCATCACAGGGAACAGTTTTTCAGAAAAGTGTAAGTAATTGATGACCTGAATGCATGGTTTTTTCTTAGGAGAAAAGAAACTTAGATTTCTTGGTTTTCCTCTGGAAAAATAGGAATATTGACTGTTGTTCTGTGATAACCAGAAAGCAATGCCATTGTCTTTGACAGTCAGTGATGCTATTGCAAACTCCATTTCATTTCTTTCTGCACAAACTCTTTGTGTTAAAGTGGATTATTTTGGACTTCACAGAAAAAACTGATAGACTGAATAATGGATTAATCTTGAGCATGCCTTAATGTCTTGATTGTTCCTTTTTCTGCTGTCTGTGCTTCCATTGCTGTTACCCAGGAGCCCAAAAGGCTTGAAGTCCGGTTTTGTGCCCGCTCCTGAAGATCCCCATCACTTTGGATCTGAAGTTTCAGGGCAGCAGTTGGACCTAAACTCTGAAGAAAGAGCAATTCAGTTGCTGTTGGGCAGGTGAGTGTGATGCACTGGAGGCTTCTGCAAAATTGTCCTTGTCTGACCATTTTGGAAAGGTCTCTTGACCCTTCAAGTTGCCCACATTTTTGGGAATGTAACCAGTGACTTGTGTGCAAGTGATGGAGATGTTTTACAGCTCAGCTTTACTGCTTTAATGATGTCCTGGATAGCTGCAAGCCCCTGGAAGTGATGTCAGAAAGATTAACCACAGTCTTTCATAAAACTAAGTCACTTAATAGTTGTAAGTGTTGTGGCCTAAAATGTTACATAAAGTAAGCACATAAAACAAATACCTTGTTTCTTGGGAGAGGAAACACTCTGTAAATTAAAAGGAATGAGAAACTGTAGCTATTTTTAATCTTTCTCCAGATGTTAAATGGACCTTTTCCTCTCATTTTGTGTAGCAGGAGCATAAATGATGCTGCTGTTGTGTCCACATCTGCACCCTGAACACACAGCTTCTGGGTCAGATATGGTTCAGAATTTAAGCTTCATGTTTCTTGTGCCCTGCACTTATTTTTTCACTGTGGCTTATCAGTGGATAACACTGGAGTGTTGCAGATCATAAAATTATTTTAAGCTCATAGCACAGAGAAAACCCTTAAGCCAAACTAACCCCAGCTTGTATCTAAAGATAGTTGCATTTGCACCTACTCAGGATAGCTTGGAGGTTTTTTTTAATCAAAGTAAACTGTCCTTAGGTATCACTGGTATCTTAAAGCATTCCAGAAGTTACAAAGTAGTGAAGGGTAAGAATTAGAGGTTGATATTCATGGGTGTATTTTACAATGAAAATCACCAAGGTCTGGAGTCGGTTGCCCAAAGAGGTCGTGGAATCTGCAGCTTCCAAGACACCCAGAATCCAGCTGAACAACTTTTTATTTGCATTTCATTCCCTTTCAGCAGGGTTTGGGCTGAGTGATCTGCAGAGATCTGCTCTTACCCAGGCCGTCCATCACTTCCCACACACTGCTTTCCTCTGGGGGCAGAGATTTGTCCCCAGGGGACCCTTCAGGCTGGCTCCCAGACATGCTGTGTGAGCACAGGCTGCCCCTGGCTGGAGCCAGCACGGCCCAAATCCAGGATAAAACACTGTCCACATCCCTTGGGGACCAACTGCAGAACTTGAGGCCTGAGGTACTGAGGTGCATTTCTCTCTCTCGTGTCCACAGTGCTGATTTCTCCCCGGGGCAGCTTTGGGATGGAACAGGCTCCCTGTGGGATTCCCTCTCCCTTGGCAGCGAGGTGTATGACAGTGAGCTGGGGGATCCCCGCTACGCCCAGAGGCTGCTGGAGAAGCTCTTTTACACCGCTTCTGTACGTGGAGATCCAGAGGAACATGTGCCTTCCCTAATGTGCAGAGCAGGGAGTTGGCATGATCAGAAAAATGACAGTTTTCAGTATTTTAGAGCTGGATAAGCATTAAGTATCATACAAAAATGCTTGTGAGTACGTGTGTACATTGCATAAAATTAATATTATTAAAAGAATGTTGTTAAGACTGCAAAGTCAAGCATTGAGTTGGGAAATTGCTGCCATTGAAGCTGTCCAAGGAGACTTTTTGTTTTTTAAATCCCTGAAATTTTGATACCATTTTAATTGTTTCAATTGATGCAATGCACAAGTTGTTTTCCATTATGTATTGTGACCATTATGGAACTCTCTGTACAGTGACAATTAACTTCTTATTTATGTGCATTATTTCTGCTTTAGAAATCTGATTCCAGTTTGAGCGATTTCCTCAGTGATGGTGATGTTAAATCCTCAAAAAAACATCCAAGATAGAAACTCTCAAAAAAGCAGCTCCAGTGATTCCACAGAAGGATTTTCATGCCTGTGGTCACAATGTGACAGAAACTAAACCCAGGTAGTTACATCAGTGACTTTTGTTTTACCTCATCTAAACTGCATTCCCTTTTTTTCATATGGAACCAATGAAAGTGTTCCTAAAGATCCAGTTATCAAGCACATCTTGTACAATACAGTTAATGTAAAGGTTTTGTGACTATTTTTATTTCCATTTTAGCTCCAAACAATTATTTCTGATTATTTTTCTGACTAACACCGCTGTTTTTACATCAGGTAAAATTCATATCCCCGGAGGAACCAACACAAAATCATTTGCAACTCAAGTCTTGCAAATGACACAAATGAGATTTAAAACTATGACAAAAATCCTGTTGCTGTTCCTCTGCAGCAGAGACTTGTCCTTGTCTATAACTGTATCATCTCCCTGCTTTTGTACATGGCATTACCTGAGGCTTTTCTTTTTGAAGAGTTAGCATAGGATTTTTTCAGATCAGCAATGTGGAACATGCACTTTCTGGGTTGCTTTTTTTTTTTCCCCAGTTATGGACCCCAGATATTGTAAGAGAATTACAGAGACCACCAAATTTGTTGTAAAAATATATTTTAAATGTATACTTTAGTGAACCTTGGGCAGTTTTTAAGTAACATCCCACCAAGCTACAATTCTCCATTCGTGTGGTCATGTCAAGAATGTTTCTGCAGTCCTGAACCTCATTTCTGTGTCTCCAGCTGCTCTGCCACTGCTCCTCCAGAAGACCGCAGGGAAACGTCTCTTCTCACATCCTTGGGTGCAGACAGGTTGGCATTGCTGCAGCGAGTACACCTGGCCAGAGTAACCATAGAAAGCCTGAAAATCCCTCCTGAGAGCATCCAGACCTCCCCCAGGAGGAAAGGTTTGCTGGGGAAGCCTCCGCGGCCCATGTCTGTCCATAAGTGGTAAGGGGGGATTGTTTCTTCCTGCTTTGTTTGCTGTGCCTTCAGGGCACATCTCCCTGAGCCCTCCTGTGTAGTGCAGCTTGCCCAGGCTCTCCAGGCTTCTGAGGCTTCTGCTCCTCTGAGGAGATTGTATCCCAACAAATTTCCAACTTGGGAAAGTTAGAGATGTGACTGATTTATCCTGATGTGGTCTCACTTCAGGCTGTGCCTTTCCTAGGGTTTTGGGGAGCTGCAGATGTACTTTGTGCCTGGCAGTACACTGAAAACAAAAGAGGCTGCATTGGAGGAGAATCTGGCACATAGATAATCTATGGAAGGAATTCATAGAATAGGTGTTTCACTTTTCCTAAAAAAAAGTGTTGCAGCCAGCTGTGAATCTGGAACTTGCCTGCTGTGCTGAGTTTCATGACTCATGTCAGATTCTTGGTGGATTATGGTCACCCTCCCACTTTTTTATTCACAGCACCTTCTTTGTGGAGTACCACTTTCCTGTGAGGGTCTCCAAGGATGGAAGACGACAGGTCTCCATAGCAACAGAAGCAATTCGAGTAGCCTCAAGTAAAATCACAGATGATGGTAAGAGCATTGTTTTTCCCCCTTAGATTTACTTCTGTTGACTCCGTCTCTTAGAAATTATTTAGTAGTGTTTTCCACGTATTTCCTTTGCTGCCTGAAAATCACAGTGTGATTAATGGCACCTCTGCCTCCAGAGTTGCTGTGCTGCAGGTGGGGGAATGATCCTCTCAGGGAGAAGGAAGCAAAATGATTTTTCTATTTTTTTTTTTTTCTTCCAAGAA
>NW_005055154.1:10071-17505 GCF_000277835.1 Geospiza fortis
ACACAAAGCCAGTATTCTTTCTGCAATAGTGGGAGGATGATCAAGTACTTTTAGAAATACCAGAGTTGCTTATAGCCCAAATAAATAATTCCCCAGGTGTTGAAGTATGTCATGTAGTATCTCCAATAGCTCACATAATCTGCTGGATCCAAGGAATCTCCAGTCCTGTGCTCAAATCAGCAGACATTAATCTTTGTACTGAGAGTCGCCAGTGTTTGTGTCCCTGAGAACAATTTCTGTTTCTGTTCCCACTGAGCAGAGAATGCTGGATGAGCAAGATGCTCCCTGCCCAGTCTTCCCAGAAATTGGAATGCCAGTTTCAATTGGAATGACTTTCAAATGCCTCTCCCATGCGGTAATTTGTTGCCTTTGCATCTTTCTGAGTGGCAGTTGAGAGATTTTGAGTTCTCTTGTATATTCTCCATTTGTGGCCAGACAAAACATCTGTTTCTTCTGAACTTTTGTAATACAGCCTTTGGAATCCAAAACTCATCCAACCTCCTGGCTTTTGCCTTGTGTCGGGTCCAGCTCCTTGGGACCTAGAAAAATAGATTATAAAATAGAAAAAAAATTTGAAGAAGACTTAAAGTCAATCCACTGTAGCATTATCCTTCCTGAGAGTTGTTTATGTCATTTATTAAATATCTTCCCTGATGGGGAAGATTCCACAGCCATCCCAGGCAAGGTGGGGAAGAGCTGGGCATCCAGTTGGACATTTCCTTATGTGTAACCTGCATTTTTGTCATCACAAGAATACTTCCTTATCCTTTGTGAACACTGTTATTGTACTTCTCCTGCTCCTTTCCGGAGCGATGCAAATTGGTTCTGTCTCTGCTTGCAGACCCTCCTGTTCTCCTGAAGCTGTGATTTTTCTTGCAGCTCAGCTTTGCCTCCCTCAAGAACCATCTTGAACTCTGTTAGTAGGCAGGGTTCTGCCACCGAGGAAGGGCAGCTCTTACTGCATACAGAGACTTGGTGTCACCTGAAGTCTTTAAATACTGTTATAATGTTGGTTTATATTAATGTATTTAGTAATTTATTAATTATTTATTAATTAATAATTTTAATTTTGTCCTGCTGGCCTCCTGCTGTTTGCTGGCCTTCAAAAATGAAAACCAGTTTACTTTATGGGTGTTAATAAACAATGCAGAATTAAATGATTGTGTTTGTAACAGAATTAAATGATTGTAATTGTAACACAATTAAATGATTGTGTTTCTCCTTCCTACAGGAGAAAGTTTATCTATATCAGATAATTTTGGATATTTGTTTCTCCTCTCTTCCTTGCAGTGGTGAAGTTCCAGCAGCAGTCAGTGTTCCCTGTGTGGCTCGGGGGAAGGATGATGCAGCACTGGTGGGGCTCTGACCTGGCTTTTAAAATCTACATGAGAAAAAGCACACAGGAAAAGGTATTTACTACAAGTTATTCCTTCTTTGTGTATTGGAAAGCAGAGGGATTCTTTGCATTTCCACTTCCCACAGGCACTCAGTGCAGACAGTCAGATGTTAGGGGGGAAATGACATTACACTGATTGCTGCTCAGGCTTCACAGAATCACAGAATATTCTGGGGGACCCAGAATGTCAGCCAGCCCAGCCCCTGGCCCTGCACAGACACCCCAGCAATCCCACCCTGTGCATCCATCCCTGGGAGTGCTGTCCAAATGCTCCTGGAGCTCTGGCAGCCTCGGGGCCAGGACCATTCACTGTTCCAGGCTTGTCACTCCTGTCCCTTCATTAAAGGCTTTTCTGAGTTTGAGACTGGCAAGCAAAAAAAACTGTACTTCCCTCATCTTGAAGACTGTTATTTAAGCTGTGAAAAGCAGCTGTAACGTGTGCATTTTGGGGGAGAAAAGGTATATTTCTATCTGATAAGGTTATTTGCATAACCATCTGCCTGTGATGAAGATGGTGAGAGGGGTTAACTCAGCTTATGTTGTTTTAATCAACACCAAGATACTTGCTTTTCTTTTAATGGGGGAGTAAATTGCATCTTTCAGTATGGAAATTGTGCTCATTTACTAGCATTTAGGTTATTCAATTTTTGCATTAGTCTGGAATTTTTTACAGGAGGTTCCAGGAAAATTTGTCTTACTGTTCTAGTGAGATTTGAAATTGGAAGTAAAGGAGATTTCCCAAATCCCTGTTGGTACAACTGACGTTTTGAGTGGGAGTGGGAGCCAGAAACCTTTTTTTTTCACAAAAATTCTTTAAATCTGATAGAAATCATACAAAATTAACTCTTTGCCTACCCTCAGGCTGTGGCCATTGGCTCAGCAGCACTTCAGCTCCACAGGGTGATTGAAGCTGCGCTGCTCAGTGTCAGCTGGGACCTACCTGTGGAAAAAGAGGGAGATCACACACAAGTTGGGCCTCTAAAGGTATGTGTTTTACCATCTCTGCCTTGAATTGTTGCTAATTTTGGCTGCACACTCTTATTTTTAAATCCTCTTTTCTCTCCTTGTTTCAATTTACGAGGTCTTAGATACAAAGGTTCGCAAGACCAGTATAAAATAACATGAGCCCCTTTTTTATTCCTTAGGGTTTTGGAGAAATATTTTGAAACTCCTGCATGTCTAGGAATGTTGTCAATAAGCTGGGACTTGAATACAGAAACCACTCTACAGGCAAATTTTGAGTGGCATACATGCAGGGCTTGGAGCTTTGGGTTCTTCTTCACATAGGGCAAAAGCTGAGGTCTCTCCTGCCATGGAGGCCTGGTCTTCCTCGTCGTTGTCACTTTTGGGATGATCTTCTCCAGCCAAGTTTCTACCAGTTTGCTCAGCTTCTGAATGAGAAGCACTGACGGTTTGAAAGGTGTGACAGTTCTGAGGATAAACAGCTCTCTGTGTTAGCAGGTGAAGGGTTAAGAGTGGGGTGAGCTTTAAGGTCCCTTCCAACCCAGACCATTGAGTAATTCATCTGTAATTGTGTGGTTTTGCACTCCAGCCTGGACTTTATTTCTTAAAACTAGGTGTAGTTTGTTTTACAGCAGAAGCCGTAGCTTACAACCACCATAGTGCCTTGGGGTGAGTTCTGGAGCCAAAGGTGTGATGTGTTTTCCCGAGTTTCTGTTGCACGCCTGTTTCTGGCCGGGGCACATCTGGCCAGCTGTGCCTTGCCTTGCAGGTGTCCCTGCAGCTCGTGGCCAGCAGCGCTGCCAGGGCAGCCCCAGCTCCCCAGGGCCTGCAGGAGCCCAGCAAGAGGGGGGAAGTGCAGAAATCCCTCTCTGCTCCACAAGGAGCCCCGAGGAGCGCCAGGAACCAGGAGCAGGCGGCAGGGATGCCGCGCAGCCGCCGCGCCCAGCCCGGGCTGAGGTGACGCTCATGGCCCCAGCTGAGGACCAGGGCTTGCTGCTGCTCGTGCTCCTGATGGTGCCTGATGGAAAGGACTTCACTGCTGAAGGCTCTGGGCTCCCCAGTCCCTGCAGTGTGTATTTGAGCTGCAAACTGCTCGGCACTGAGGAGGCAACGAGATCCACTGTCGTCTGGGGCACGAGGCAGCCTGCCTTTAATTGTTCTCAGGCAAGTGACATGTTCTCCATCTCCCACTGATGGAAGTGTGGTATTCCTCACTGACAAACACATTTCCTTGTTAAGTTACTTTTTTATGTTTTATGCATAGAAACATCTCTGCTTGGCTCTGTTGAATGCACATTTGATTTTTAACTTCTGTCTCCAAAAAGCACAATTCTGTAGACTGGAATAAAGTAGATTTACCAGAATGCTCTGTACTTAGCCAATACTTTCCAGTTTATTCTGTGTACTAATTCTGCTTGAAACCTTTCAGGTGATGCCTTTTTCATTGACCTCCAAACACTTGGAGGGGCTGAAGAACAATGTCATGATTATTGAAGCATGGAACAAGCTGGGAAGCCCTGGCTCTGACAAATTGCTGGGATTAGTGAAACTCCCTGTGCAACAGTTTTACATCTCGTTCAAGTAAACTTGGTTTTTCCCCCATTTTTTATTGGGTTGGGAAATATCCTAGCTGAAGCTTAGAGAAAGGAGTCAGTGGTGGTGTGGGGTGTTGTGTGAGACGGTTCTTAGTTACACTTCATAGCAAAAGGCATTTTTGCCCTGCCAAGCTTCCTGTAGCCCTTTCCTACAGTGAGCAGGGTGTGAGTTACACTGTCCTTGTCCAGAAGTACAGACAGAGTGTGACAAATAAAGTCACTGTGGTGCATCAGGGTTGGTGCCTGCTTAACCTGTGGTCCTGTGATGGAATAAAACTAGAAGAAATCAAAGTGACTACACAGGAGAATGAAGTGTGGCTTCCCATCAGTAATTTTCCAATATTGTGACTGGGTTTGCCCCTAATTATGCTCTGCAGAGATCCCATAGGGATGCTGTCCGTTTGCACAGCCTGAGTGTCAAAAAGTCTCCAAAACCTTCATATTTTAGTTGTGTTCTTATCCAATGGGATTCTCCAGAGAGCAAAGAAAGTTCTTTGTTCTTTTTGGGTTTAATCGATTGGCCTCTTGTTCAGTTAAGTAATATACCTGCTTAAAATAGTTTAAAATGCTGGAAATACTGGTCAGAAGAAATTCTTCCTAACGCAAAGGATTTATTCCTTTTATTTTGGTCAGACCTAGTGACATGTGGAAACCAGGTGGTACTGGAGCTGACTGGCCAATACTTTGTTAGTTATTATTGTGTCATTTGAGTAATTTTTTTAGTCAGCCACTGTAGTCTATTTGTGTGTATCTTAGAATCCCAGAATGGTTTGGCTTGGGAGGGACCTTAAAGCCCATCCAGTGCCACTGGCACCTTCCACAAATCTGAGGAGGGAATGGTGCCTCCAGTCACACAACGTCCTCCCCACTCCCTGGACCACCCAGCCACACAGCCCACACTGGTATTTACTCTTCAGTATGCCCCATTCTCGCTGTTAAGGATATGTCAGAAGGGTTTTAGCAGTGGGTTCCTTAATAGATGAATGATCCCCAATCTCTTCTTGGAGCTGTAGCCAATTTTGTTATATTCTGCAAATTGTACATAGAATTATATTGTTTATACTCCAATCTGAGGGGGGAATGGTGCCTCGGGTCACACAGCGTCCTCCCCACTCCCTGGAGCACCCAGCCACACAGCCCACACTGGGATTTACTCTTCAGTGCGCCCCATTCTCGCTGTTCAGGGTATGGCAGAAGGGTTTTAGCAGTGGGTTCCTTAATAGATGAATGATCCCCAATCTCTTCTTGGAGCTGTAGCCAATTTTGTTATATTCTGCAAATTGTACATAGAATTATATTGTTTATACTCTTTTTTTACCAGCTTGCTCTCACCAGTCTTGACTTTATGCCGTTTTTATTGCCTTGCATGGCCACTGTTTCTATCTTCATAAGTCCAGTAAAAACAAAAACAAGCAACCAGCAAAATTACAGAAAATACTAATTCTCACAGCCTTATTGTGGGGGTTTTTCCACTACCTTGGAGTTGGATAGGTAGGAACTTTTATGCATTTTATGTACTTTGCAAGAAAAAAAATTTCTTTCAGACTTTCAGTGTTTCTGTAAACTTTAGGAGGAAAATGGTAGATAGTTTTTCTGCCCCCATCTCAGGCTTCTTAGATTCCTATCACATGTAATTGTTTAGATTGGAAAAGGCCTCTATGCTCACTGAATCCAAGCACTAACCCAGCCCTGCCAAGGCCACCATTAAACCATGTCCCCAAATGTTACATTCACCTGGCTTTTAAGTACCTCCAGGGATGACTCAACCACTTCCCTGGGCAGCTTGTTGAAATGTTCCCAGAATCCTAAAGTCATCCTTTCATGTGGCTTCCCCTTTTTTTTTGTTAGCAGTTGGATCCAGGAGGGGCAGACCTGACGGAGCACGTGTTTGAGATCCACGTGGAGAGTGTGAAGGGACTCACTCCCCTGCAGTCCACGGTCTGGGGAGAGGCTGACTGCTACATCCAGTACTATTTCCCAGTTCAGGAGGCTGCCTGTGGGGCACTGCAAGGACCTGAACTGCATGAGGATGGTAAGTTTGTTTTATAGTTTTCCCTTATTTAGAGCATTGCTTTAATTAAATATCATTTAGTCGTGTTCCCTCTGCCTAACTAAGAGGGGACATGTTTTTCTGAGCTTTCAAGCAGCCAACACTTGTTTTCTTGGAAAAACTGGGCTCGGGCTGTGTCATTGGATTCAAAGCCTTGTTTGTCGGAGGCTGGTGGCAAGTTCCCAGTGGAAAATAGAGACCTCATTCCAAATCTCTTCACATGGAACCTTCTGTTACAGGTGCTAGAGGGCTGTGCCTGCTGATCCAGCAAAGGTGCAGGAATGGGTCTGCAGGGAATAGGGAGGTTGGACACAGTGAAATTCAGCAAGGGCTTTACATGCACAAGCCTTTCAGGTGCTGGTTTTGCTCTCCACAGCTCCATGACAGGAGAGTGCAGCCAGGTGAGGGTTGGGCTCTGCTCCCAGGCAGCAAGGGACAGGACAAGAGGAAACGGCCCTGGCTCATGCTGAGGGAGGCTGAAGTTGAATATCAGGGACAATGTCTTCATCAGCAGGGTTATCAAGCCCTGGCACAGCTGGCCAGGGCAATGGTGGAGTCACCATCCCTAGAAATGTTCAGAAAGTGTTTGGATGTGGCATTGGGTACGTGATTTACTGGGGGGCCATGGCAGGGCTGGGTGAACAGCTGGATTTGATGATCTTAGAGGCCTTTTCCAACCATAACAATTCTGTGATTTTCATGGATACACCAACAGAAGAAATCCTTGGTTTAGATCACTAGGATTAACAGAATGGTTTAGATGGGAAGGGACCTTAAGTCCCATCCATTCCCACCCCCTGCCATGGCAAGGACACCTTCCAGTGCCCCAGGCTGCTCCAAGCCCTGTCTAACCTGGCCTTGGACACTTCCAGGGATCCAGGGGTAGTTCCAGCTTCTCTGGCAACCTGTGCCAGGGCCTCACCTTCCTATTGGGAGGAATTTCTTCCCAATATCCAATCTAAACCGACCATGTTCCAGATGATAAAAGAATATTTAAATAATTGTAATTGTAGGAAAGAACATAGTATTGTGTGCTTTGCATCAGCACTGAAAAATGCCAGGCAGTAAAATGGTTGCATAGCAGCTGCTGTGGGATTTCTGTACTGCCTCTTCAGCTACAGTGCCCAGCCTGTGGCTCACGGGGTCATGGGGCTGCAGGGATTGCTTGTAACAACTTTGTGAAGTGGAGCTTAGAAGAGCAAGCCTTGTCCCAGGAGGGTTTCACTCCCTGTCCATGGGTCCTACCTCCTGAAGGATTACAAGCAGAAAAAGATGGAAAGCTGCAATTCCAACCATTTTTAACCAGTTCTGCTTGACTTCTAGGCATCACATTAAAGCCATTTAGAACAGCTACCACTCTGTGTGTCCCTGATCCCATCTTCAATGATGAACATCATCATTCCCTGTTGGTTCCTGCTGATGTCCCAGTC
>NW_005055154.1:18064-20074 GCF_000277835.1 Geospiza fortis
GTTTACTACAGCTCTCACAGGTTACTGCAGCTGCCACTACAGCTCCAGGGAGCCCAGGTGTGCTCCTCCTGCTCCCACCTGCCCTCTCCCCAGCTCTGGTGTGACACTGAGCCCAGGTGTGCTCCTCCTGCTCCCACCTGCCCTCTCCCCAGCTCTGGTGTGACACTGAGCCCAGGTGTGCTCCTCCTGCTCCCACCTGCCCTCTCCCCAGCTCTGGTGTGACACTGAGCCCAGGTGTGCTCCTCCTGCTCCCACCTGCCCTCTCCCCAGCTCTGCTGTGACACTGAGGCCCAGGGATGCCGTGACGCTCACGGCTCCGTGTTTATCAGACAGAATGTTCTCCATGGCAGGAGCACAGACAGCTCAGCACTCATGTGGGATGAGTCACCAGCAGGAGAGGGAGAGAGCACACTCCTGCCCAGCCAGGGAAACCTTGCCAGCTAAGACATCAATTTCAAAGGATAAATACACTGCCCATTTCAGAAAAATACATCTATGACACCTTCCCACTAAATTCCAAACACACCAGCAGTGAGGCTGCTGACATTTAAACCCAGGTGCTCTCACCAGGCTTTGAGGAGGATCCCCACAACTCCAATAACCCAAAACCAGGACCGTGCCAAGGAAAGCAAAGTATAGCTCAGGTGTTTCAGTCACAGCAACATCAGTTAATCCACACTGAACACCTCCAGTGCCAACCAAAGAGGTGCTAAATGCACAAAGGAAAGCAAAGCATGGCTCAGGTGTTCCAGTCACAACAACATCAGTTAATCCACACAGAGCACCTCCAGGAGAAGCATGGCCTGGGCTGCTCCCACATTCAGACTGAGGGTTACACAACCACCACCTCTGAACCATCCCTTCCACCCTCTTGCCTGCTTCCCTCTGACCTGGCTGAGTGGCACAGCACATGGCACACACTCTGAACATCACCCAGCACCTGAGCCGTGCAGCATTTCCTACCCAGGCTGAACTGGACCCTCTGAATCATCCTGCAGAGCCTCACCGAGGGCATGGGGAGGAAGGTTAAAGCAGTCATCCTTCCCTCAGCACAATGTGGGACTCTTCCTTTAAGGACATGCTTCCTTTAAGACGATGTCTAAAGGATCAGTAAGCCCCCATTCCGTTCTCATAGCCCATTTCAAAGCTTCCATTCCATCCTCATAGCCCATTTCAAAGCCAAATTTCTGTACGTGGATATTCCCGGAGGTGCAGCTCTCCAAGGCTCTCAGAACTGAGCCACATAAATTAGTTTTAATGCTGAAGTACATTTCACTAGGCTGTGTATGGATTATCCACTCTACACACAGGTAAGAGCTGTGATCAGGAATGAGGCTAAACATGTTACTTCATCTCCAGTATTTACTAAAATATTTGGGAAAATGTCTAACAGTTTTGAGATCAGTATTGTCTATTTTTGAGCTTTCACTAACACCGTAATGAGTAAAAAATCAGTGATTGAACAGGGGAAACCCTCAAACTGCCAAAAAATTGAGTCGGCCCCCAGGCTTGCAGTGCTCGGGGTTGGCCACAGGAGGGCGACACCCTGAGCAAAACCCAGAAGTTTTTGGCAGTTTAAAGTGATGCTGTTCTGGATTTAAATTGATATACACTTCAGCTGACCCTTTCTCCATCTACTCACACATATTTCACACACATGGGAGATCCTGCCCAAGGGACAGCAGTATTGCATTACCTGGGTCTATTATTTGTACAAATACCTGGAATTTGCTACAGCTACAGACTGCAGTCTTCTGGCTGGATTCTGTGACGTGACCAGCAAGACAGAGAAGTAACACTTCACAAATCTTCCCGAGGAGTAATAATTGTACTCCTTTAAATATGCATTAAAAAGAACAGATACCAGATGGGAACAGCAAGCAGAAAAAGAGAAGAAAGAAACCTGAGTTAGGAGACTCTGGGGCCTTTTCTGCTGTCACTTTAAGACTGTGATCTTCCAACCATTCAGAAAGTATCAGCACCTAAAGAATTTAGGGAATTACGTGGAAA
>NW_005055155.1:0-1665 GCF_000277835.1 Geospiza fortis
AAAATGTTACGTGGAGAAGGAAAAAAACTCCACAACTTTGCAAAAGTAGTAAAGCCGGTATGTTGTTTATTATAGCGCTGGACGCATGCAGAGATTGCTCTCCTTAAAAGGGCATGCGCACTTTTGTGAACTCCAGTCCTTCCTTTTATCCCCCTTTCAAATGCATATGCATACAATTTCACAATAGGCTCATACATATTCATTTTTACGAATTTCGCAGTGACTTTTGCTGTTAGTTCTTCTTTATCAGAAGGAATTTCTTGTGTCTCTGCCCTGTTCCACAGCTCTCTGTCTCTCCTTTATCTCTCTTTTCGCTGTTTCCTCTTTATCTTCTTGTCTTTTACTGAAGCAACTTTTCCCTTTGGCCTTGGCATTACACAGAAAGGCACATTTCATCCCTTTTTTATTCTGGGGGTTTTTACTATGCCTCGATAGGATATCTATGTACCGCTTATAGCAATAGTGGTGCGATGAACATATTGTACTATGGACCTTAGCAAAACATAAGATGTGAAAAGGCCTTTGTGTAACTAAGAAAACAGTGTAAAGCCATCCGCGGACTGACCTCTCCAAGTGATAACAGTGACACAAGACAGAGCACTGGAGGAGACTGGGGAAGAGGAGACAGGGGAAGAGTTTGTTAACTCCTCTTGTCAGAAAAGTGTGAAACAACAGGAATAAGACCACGGGAAGGAATAATATTAGTTGACTTGATTTCAGGATGTCATGCAGATAAGTCAGGATGGGAAACCTAAACACAGAGTCCCTGCAACATCAAAAGCTTTTGGGAATGTTTGAATAATGTATAAGCTAATGTATATGCATGTAACCCCAACAATGTAACCACATTGCGTTTGAGTTGTGAACCTGGGTGTGAGCCTTGGGTCTTGTGTGAGTATAAAACCATTCATAAGATGTGGTACTGTACTGCCTCTCCCAGGAGTGCTTGGTGTCAGGTGTGTCATAGGACAGAATTGAGAACCAGATTTCAGGCAATACATTTCTGTAGGACACAAAGAAGTAGGTAGCCCAAGGATAGGAAAAGCCTGGAGGGAAGCAGAAGCTGAGTCACGACAGGCAGAGATCATTAAAGTAGTATGCAGAAGACGGTATTTAGTTCCCAGGATTTGGACTATATCTGAGGAGAATTGGGTGAAGACCTGCAAGGAGTGCATAGTTAGATTCACTTGGAAGCTAAGAAAGAAGAAAGGCCACAGGGGTGGTGTGTGAGGTGCTGGGACAAATGAATAAGAATGGGACATAAAGCAAGCAAAGAGAAAGTACCAATGGATATACCTCCCCATAGCCCCCTGGGAAAAAATTGGCACAGTGGGAGCATAACCCTGACACAAAAAATAAAAATAAGGTCAAAATGAGACATTATTGTATGATAGAATGGATTAAAGAGGAGATAAGATCAGATCATTCATTCTGGCCTATGCATGGTTCGTTGGGAGGAAATGAAGGAGAACGGAGCTCCCTGGGAGAGAGACCCTAAAAGTGAAGAAGGGGAATTTAATAATCGGGGCCCAATCTGCCATTTTCTTGCAAGAAAATTTGACACTTAAGACGAAGCTGCCCACAGAGAGAAAAGGAACTGAAAGTTTTCAAGTAGCTTTAAAAAATAGACAAATGGGGGCGTGAGGGGGTCTATCTCCTGGGGGC
>NW_005055155.1:1675-5440 GCF_000277835.1 Geospiza fortis
AGGAACCCTTGATAACTTTAAAAGTAGGTCCCCAGGAAGAGAAATTCGAGTTTTTAGTAGCTACAAGGGTAAAGAGGACATGTGTGAATAAAATTCCAACAGGGTGCAAGAAAAGCAAAAATACAATTCAAGTAGTAAGGGCAAAAGAGGAAGGATTTAGAGCGCTGTTGCAGACATTCTCTTTGTGAAAAATCCTTTCCTTAGGATTTTTCCTTCTGAGAATCTGTGGCCTCAGAGATAGACATAAACAATAGGTTATCTGCTGCTGTGGAATGCAACAGGTCAGTCTGGATTGGCCCATCTTGGATGTTTAGAAATAATGGCCAATCCAGAACTGAGAGCTCTTGGACACAGTCCGAGAGAGTCGGGTTTGTTATCATTCTTTACTTTTCTATTCTTAGCTCAGCAAGCTTCTGAAAAGCTCTCCTGCTTTTTCTTTGTAGTATAGTTATAGTATATGTATATATCATAAAATAACAAATCAAGCCTTCTGATAATGGAGTCAGCCTTCTCGTCTCTTCCTTCACCCAAGAACCCTTGTGACAACCGTCACAGAGCGCCAGTCATAAAAAGTAGTATTTGAAGGAATCAACAAGATAGGAATGGGAGACGTTTTATTTGGACCAGGGGCAGAATGTAATCTGCTGGGAAGGGACTTACAAGTACAATTAGGCATAGGGGTTCTTCCAGAGGGGGAGAAAATGGTAGTTAAACTCCTCAAGTTAAAAGAGGAAGATGAAAAGCAAATTGAAAATGTAGTTTGGGCCAAACCTGGAAATAGGGCAAGTTAAACATAACCCCTATAGTAACTGAAATAACCAACAAAGACTGCCCAATTTGGGTACAGCAATATCCACTCTCTCTTAAAGGGAGAAAAGGGTTGAAAACTGTAATTCAAGAATTAATCAAAGTTGAAACTTTTAAACCGTGCATGTCTATAGGTATGTGCTCCCTGTTGATGGAGTGACAAAACTATCCTTTGTCTCCTTAAAAAGGAAAAAAGCCCGGAAGTTTCTTTCCTCAATTAGCAAAAAAGACACCTTATAGGACCTGGGGGACTTCACCTCAAACTTAAGGATAGCTAATTGGACAGGAGCCAAAAAGTCCCATCTGAGCCATTTACTAGAAAAAGAAGATAGCAAAGAAACTAATGGCTTTTGTGAGGTGTTTTACCAGGAGCAAGAACCTCTTGCACCTGGCTCGGTTTTTCTCTGTAAAGAGTTTTGTTATTTTGCCTTTTATTAAAACCTTTTTGTTTCCAACACTACCACAAAAGCCATCCTGCTGATTTTATGCTTTCTAAGGTAGCTGAGCTATCTTGGGTGTGAAATAGATCTCCAAGAGTTTATGAGACCTGGCTCGAGGAGATCCCTATTTCACGTCTCCCCACAAAACTCCCATACTGCCAGTAAAAAAATCAAATGGGACATACAGGCTCATCCAAGACTTGAGAGAACTAAACAAAAGAACTATAGATTGATATCCAGTGGTACCAAATCCCTAGACACTGTTAAGCAGAATTCCTCCATATTACACCAATGGTTCAGTGTGATAGATCTCAAAAATGCTTTTTGGGCTTGTCCCCTAGCAGGAGAAAGCAGAGATATATTTGCTTTTGAATGGGAAGATCCAGATACAGGGAGAAAGCAACAATTCAGATGGACCAAATTACCCCAAGGATTTACCGAATCCCCTAATTTATTTGGACAAGCCTTAGAAGAAGTACTGCAACTCTTACCCATAATACCAGAGGTAAAACTTATTCAATATGTTGATGACTTACTTCTCTCAGGGGAGGGTGAGGCAAAAGTCCAAGAATCCACCATATCATTACTAAATTTTTGGGGAACCTGGGGCTTTGGTTATCAAAAGAAAAGCTCCAATTTGTAGAGAATGAAGTGAAATACTTAGGGCATATAAAAAGCCAAAGGAGCCGATGATTAAATCCTGAAAGTATCACAGGAATAACCTCACTCCCCCAACCAAAAACTAAAAAGGAAATTAGAAAACTCTTGGGTTTGTTAGGATATTGTAGAATATGGATAGAAGGGTACACCCAAGCTATTAAATTCACGTATGAAAAATGTGTAAAAGAAGAAATTACATGGGAAAAAGAAGATGAGCAGAGATTTCGAAGTTTAAAACAAAAATTGATTAGGGCCCCTGCTTTAAGTCTTCCTGCTCCAGATAAACCTTTTAACCTATTTGTAGATGTGGAAAATGCAGTAGCCCATAGAGTCTTAGCCCAAGAATGGGAGGGGTCCAAGAAACCAGTGGCCTATTTGTCAAAATTGTTAGACCCTGTGTCCTAGGTTGACTATATGATGCTTTTATCCCAAATCGTCTTGTTCTGTTTATGCTGAATAATAAGTTTTGCACCTTTAAGACATGTTCCAGAGAGTGAAGGGGGGAGAGAAGAAGCGCGTAGTTTGTTTTCAGACACTGCACTCACTCCTCCACATTCCTGTTCCTGGACTGTGTTGTCTGCTAATAGACAGACAGCGAGACAGAGCTCTCCTTTGCTTTTAGTTAGTTTTAGCTAGCTGAGGCAAAGAAGTTCCCTGGACGGTAGGTGTTTTTCTCCCTTTTCCCCTTTTCTTTAGACCTGTTTAAACCTGCTCTGGACTGAACCCCAGAAGAGCACCGGCAGCTCGCACCTGGGCCGCATAATTTCCAGCACCGGAGGGACTGATAAGAGACTGAATGAGCTGAACTGCAATCCGGGGAGGAGACTTTCTGTGTTTGTCATCTCTTTTGGAGCATCAAGGGGTTTCATTGATTAATATTGTTTAGGTTTTATTGTTTAATAAACAGGTTTTTTCCACTTTTCTCCAAGGAGGTATTTTCTCCCGGACCGGTTGGGGGGAGGAGCCAATTGAATCTGCTTTCCTAGAGGAGCCCCTTTGGGGGTTGTCTCCCAAATTTGCCCTGAACCAAGACAAATACATCTATTGGCACCCAATGTGAGGCTCAAGAAAGTGAAGAAAAGCTTTATTGATTGCATGTTGATTGTGCTTGCTCAGTGGGTTAAACTAGTCAGTAGCCATGTTACTTGAATTCGTAATGTCTCTTGGAGTAGACGCCTTCATGTTGTTCTGGTCTCTAGACCTTTTTGAGGTTTCATTACCTTCCTAGTCACTAGGATTATTGTCCCTAACACATAATTTTTACAGTAGAGAGGCACGTATTGGAATAGCTATTGTGCTGGCCTTGGTGATAATGATTTATAGGGCATTTACAAAGATACTGGAGTCTGTTTACGATATGTATGGTTTATAATTTCTTCGTCCTACCCTGCATCCCAGTTCCAGTAGTATGTTTTGGGAATTTATTAGTAATTGCACCCAGTTTGTTAGAGGAGGAACAGGGAATGAGGCTTTCCCGCCTTTCCTTTCCTTCTTCTCCTTTGAATCTGTTATGTCACTTTTTTAAAATGTTCAGTTTCCCCTAAATGTTAGAGACCATCTTTCTAATACTTAATCTGGTAAGCTTCCTCTATATTGTCTGCAACTTCTCTAGAATGAGGTCTGAGATGTCCAGAAGAGCTGATGAGACCCCGACTCAGAAATAGACCCAGGCGTGGAAAATCCTGAGTGGTGTGGAGAATGAGAAAATATAAGCCAAACCCTGAAGAAATTTTCTGATCCTGTAGACTGAGATTTTCCACGTGAACAAATTCAGAACCCAACTGAAGTGGGGAAATACCTAAAAGAGAAGTGCCATGATGACTCTAAAAAGAGAAGTGCCATGATGACTCTAAAGAGA
>NW_005055155.1:6010-17164 GCF_000277835.1 Geospiza fortis
GTCATTCTTCTGGCCCCTCCTCAGCCCCAGAATCTTCTCCCCAGGGCAGAGGGTGATTAGTGCAGGCAGGGTTGTCCCTCCTATGTTGTTCCCTCATTAGTTCATGTTTCATGTTCATCATTGCATTCTGAATTATGATTCGTTATGCTGTGATGCGCTCCTCCCTTTGGGGAATCTATAACTGCTCACCCCTAGGGGCGGATCACTGGCAGTCCGCTGCAGTCTCCCTCCTGAATAAACCCCTCCCGCTGCGACGAACTGCTGCCTCTCTGCCTTGTCCTTGCTGTTTTCGCTAGCTAGCTGCCGCTTCCCTGCCTTCCAGGGGGACGCAGTCCTTCACCCCTGCCGTGAAGGAGCTCCCCTAGCCAGCCATTTGCCTCAGTCGCTCCCCGCTCGGAGCGAAGGCTGAAGTGGCCACGCGGCTGGTCCCACCCGGCTGTGGCACGCATTTTGTGGAGCGTGCCGGGCTCAGCGACACACGCAGCCACAATAGAGGATAGTGAAGCGAAGCATTTAAGATCCCTGTCACATGAAGCTGTCATCAACCAAGGAAAGATAAGAGAAGCTAACCCTCACAACCTCTCGGCACGGGTCCTGGGAAGTGTAGCACAAAGATACCTGTGTACAGACGATCTCTATATGCAACAAACCCAATAAAAGACCATAGAACAAAGAACTCAACGCTTGAGAGAAATGGCAGTGGCAGAAATTGTCTTCTCAGATAACGTAAACACTGTAAATCCAGACTTGATACCATGTACATCTGTGATGTAACGAAAACTTGTACAACTTGAACCACAAGAATACGCTTCTATTTTAGCAATAATGAAGCAAAATGACGGTGAGAAGATTGTGCTTGATATGACAAAGAAGCTCCGAGCATATGCAAATGCTGTATATGGCCCAACACATGCCAGAATCGCAGCAGTGGAAACATGTCTGCAGAAATTAAAAGACAAGATAGAGGAGAATCACAAGAAACTCAGGGAGGAGATTAAAGAGGACTTTCTCCAAATCTCGGCAGTACAGATCAGAAATTCTGGTACCCAACACAGACGTTCCCCAAATGGGGAGAGAAGGTACACCCCACGAGCTGAGCTGTGGTTCTTCCTGCATGATTGTGAAGAAAACATAAGAAGATGGGATAGAAAATCTACTGCTGCTCTGGCACAACAGGTGCATGAGCTAAAGACTCAGAAAGGAAGTTCCAAAAGGAAAGCAGCTCCGGTAGCCAATAACCGAACTGTCATATATGATAATAATGACAATATTTTCAATCCCCTTAAAAGAACCTCCAAGACATATGCCCAGTGAAAGAAAGATAACCAGGCTTTGAGGGGCCCTGCCTCTGGCCAGGTAGAGGCTAGAGAAAACCGTGTTTTTTGGACTGTGTGGATTCATTAGCCTGACACATCTGAACCACAAGAATATAAAGCTTTAGTCAACACTAGTGCGCAGTGCACATTAATCCCATCGAGACATGTGGGGACAGAGTCTGTTTCTATTGCTGGTGTGACAGGGGATCATAAGATTTTACTTTAGTAGAATCTGAGGTGAGCCTAACTAGAAATCAGTGAAAGAAACACCCTACTGTGACTGGCCCAGAGGCTCCATGCATTTTAAACATAAACTTCCTCTGACAGTGGGTATTTCAAAGACCCAAAAAGACTCAGATGGACATTTGAAATAGCTGCTATAAAGACAAAAGGCGTCAAGAAATTGAACACGTTGCCTAGACTATCAGAAAACTCATCTACAGAAGGACTCCTGAAGGTGAAAGAGCAACGAGTGCTGATTGCCACCTCGACAGTGCACCGCCAACAATACCGAACGAATCAAGATGCCATAATCCCCATCCACAAAATGATCCGCGAGCTGGAGAGCCAAAAGGTGGTCAGCAAGACTCACTCACACTTCAACAGCCCCATTAAACCTGTGCGTAAATCTGAAAGAGAATAAAGATTAACTGTAGACTACCGTGCATTAAATGAAGTGACTCCACCACTGAGCGCTGCTGTGCCAGACATGCTGGAACTCCAGTACGAGCTGGAGTCCAAGGCAGCGAAGTGATACACCACTATTGACATTGTCAATGCATTTTTCTCCATTCCTCTGGCAGCAGAATGCAAGCCTCAGTTTGCCTTCACCTGGAGAGGCGTGCAGTACACCTGGAACCGACTGCCCCAGAAGTGGAAACACAATCCTACCATCTACCATGGACTGATCCAGAGTACACTAAAAAAGAGTAAGGCTCCAGAACATCTGCAATATATTGATGACATCATCGTGTGGGGGAAGACGGCAGCAGAAATGTTTGAGAAAGGAGATGTGACTGGCCCAGAGGCTCCATGCATTTTAAACATAAACTTCCTCTGACAGTGGGTATTTCAAAGACCCAAAAAGACTCAGATGGACATTTGAAATAGCTGCTATAAAGACAAAAGGCGTCAAGAAATTGAACACGTTGCCTAGACTATCAGAAAACTCATCTACAGAAGGACTCCTGAAGGTGAAAGAGCAACGAGTGCTGATTGCCACCTCGACAGTGCACCGCCAACAATACCGAACGAATCAAGATGCCATAATCCCCATCCACAAAATGATCCGCGAGCTGGAGAGCCAAAAGGTGGTCAGCAAGACTCACTCACACTTCAACAGCCCCATTAAACCTGTGCGTAAATCTGAAAGAGAATAAAGATTAACTGTAGACTACCGTGCATTAAATGAAGTGACTCCACCACTGAGCGCTGCTGTGCCAGACATGCTGGAACTCCAGTACGAGCTGGAGTCCAAGGCAGCGAAGTGATACACCACTATTGACATTGTCAATGCATTTTTCTCCATTCCTCTGGCAGCAGAATGCAAGCCTCAGTTTGCCTTCACCTGGAGAGGCGTGCAGTACACCTGGAACCGACTGCCCCAGAAGTGGAAACACAATCCTACCATCTACCATGGACTGATCCAGAGTACACTAAAAAAGAGTAAGGCTCCAGAACATCTGCAATATATTGATGACATCATCGTGTGGGGGAAGACGGCAGCAGAAATGTTTGAGAAAGGAGAAAAAATCATCCAGATTCTCCTGAAAGCCGGTGTCGCCATCAAGAAGAACAAAATCAAGGAACTTGCTCAAGAGATCCAGTTTCTGGGAGTGAAGTGGCAAGATGGACAGCGTCAGATTCCCACTGATGTCATCAACAAGATCACAGCAATGTCTCCACCATCCAGCAAGAAGAAAAACACAAGCTTTCCTAGGCACCATAGATTTTTAGAGAATACATATTCCTGAGTACAGTGAAATTGTAAGCCCTCTCTATCTGGTCACCTGCAAGAAGAACAATTTCCACTGAGGCCCTGAGCAACAACAAACCTTCACCCAGATCAAACAGGAGATTGCTCATGCAGTAGCCCTTGACCCAGTTAAAACAGGACCAGATGTGAAAAACGTGCTCTACTCTGCAGCTGGGAACCATGGTTTATCCTAGAGCCTTTGGCAAAAAGTGTCTAGAGAAACTCAAGGCCAACTGTAGCCATATTTTATAAAAAATCCTTTTGCTAGGATTTTTTCTCCTGAGAAGCTGAGAAGCCTCAGAGAAAAAAAAAAACGAAAACAGTATTATCTCATTTGCTTCTCCTGTGTTTTGCTGCTTTGGAATGTTGTTTGGAGATTTTTTATCCAACGTGTGAATTGTTTTTACTTAATGACCAATCATGGTCCAGCTGTGTCAGGACTCTAGAGAGAGTCATGGGTTTTTCATTAGTATCTTGTTAAGCCTTCTGTAAGTATCCTTTCTCTATTCTTTAGTATAGTTTAGTATAGCATTCTTTAATATAATATATATAATAAAATAAAAAATTCACCTTCCAGGAACATGGATTCAGATTCATCTTTTCCTTCCTGCCACAGGGGCCCCTGAAAAGACCACACACTCTCTCAGCTGCAGCATTTTCCATGACCTCTTTTTGCAGCAATTTCTCAAATATCTGCCTAAAACAAAAGTTCCCTCTACCCACCATGCCACCAGTGCTACATGGAGCAAATAGATTGCTCTCATCACACAGCGTGCCTGTATTGGAAAACTGAATCGCCCTGAGATTCTGGAAATAATTACAAACTGTCCAGAAAATGAAAACTTTAGTGTCTCTGATGAAGAGAAACAAGAAATAACATGTGCTGAAGAAGCTCCACCATACAACGAACTGCCAGCAGAAGAAACACGATACTCTCTTTTTACTGATAGTTCTTGCCGCATTATGAAAATGAAACGAAAGTAGAAAGCAACCGTATAGAGCCCCACACTACAAGTCGCAGAAGCCACTGAAAGAAAAGATGAATCAAGTCAACTTGCTGAACTCAAAGCTGTTCAACTAGCCCTAGACATTGCTGAAAAAAAGAAGTAGCCAAAACTCCACCTCTACACTGATTCATGGATGGTAGCCAATGCTCTGTAGAGATAGCTAGAAAGGTAGAAAAAGACTAACTAACAGCATAAAGAAAAAACAATTTAAGCTGCTGATGAGTGGAAAAACATTGCTACCAAGGTAGGGAGGCTGCCTGTGAAAGTCTGCCATGTAGATACCCATGTCCCCAAAAGTAGAGCCAATGAAGAGCACCAAAACAATGAGCAGATAAACCAAGCTGCAAAGATAGATGTGTCAAAGATAGACTTAAATTGGCAACATAAAGAAGAGTTATTCTTAGCTCGATAGACCCATGATGCCTCAAGCCATCAAGATAAAAATGCCACCTACAAGTAAGCACGAGACCAAAAAGTAAATTTAACCATAGACAATATTTCTCAAGTTATTCATGACTACAAAACATGTACTACCATCAAGCAGGCCAAACAAATAAAGCCCCTATAATATAGTGAGCAATAGTCCAAGTACAAGTATGGGGAGGTCTGACAAATTGACTACATCACACTGCTCCAAACACGTCAAGGCAAGCACTATGTGCTGACTATAATAAAAGCCACCACAGGATGATTAGAAACCTACCTGGGCCTCATGCTATGACCCGTAACACCATCCTGGGCCTTGAAAAACAAGTCCTGTGAAGACATAGTACCCCTGAGAGAATTGAGTCAGACAAGACTCATTTCAAAAACAGCCTTATCAACACCTGGGCTAGAAAACATAACATTGAGTAAGTGTACCATATCCCCTAGCATGCACCAGCTGCAGGCAAAGTAGAAAGGTACAACGAACTATTAAAAACCAAAGTGAAAGATCTTTCAAAAATTAAGAGCAGCATCTGGCAAAAGCCACCTGGTTAGTTAACACCTGAAGCTCTACTAACTGAGTAAGCCCTACCCAATCTGAGCCTTTACATAAAGTAGATAAAAACAAAGTCCCAATAATACCTATCAGAAATTTGTTAAGGAAGACAGTTTGAATTAATTCTGCCTCGAGTACAAACAAACCCATTCATGGAGTTTTTGCTCAGAGACCAAGTTGCACATGGTAAATAATGCAAAAAGGTAGAAGAACACGATGTATACCTCAAGAAGATCTAATTGTTAGGTGAAACCTATATGTAAATATCACTGTTTGCTAAATGTTACTACCATTGTCTGTATATAGCTGTATATTAGATGTATAATGTATGTGTTTGTCAAGTTAGAATATATATTAGTTTTAGTAATAAGCTGACCCGTACCTTCCTCTCCTAAATAAACCCTCCCTGCTGTGACGAACTGCTGCCTCTCTGCCTTGTCCTTGCTGCTTTCGCTAGCTAGCTGCCGCTTCCCTGCCTTCCAGGGGGACGCAGTCCTTCACCCCTGCCGTGAAGGAGCTCCCCTAGCCAGCCGTTCGCCTCAGTAGCTCCCCGCTCCGAGCGTAGGCTGAACTCGCGACAAATTTGGCCTGAAGTGTGATCAAAAGGACCATCAGTTTTCTGACACAAGGGCTGAAATCCAGGAAAGTGAATAGACTATTACACCAGAGGGACAGATTGCAGTCCCATCTCAGTGAAATTATGAAGACATAAGGGAACTGAGAACCTTTTGAAACATCTGAAGAAAGTAGCAATAAAAAGAGAAATTACTAATACTGTACAGTCTTGTCTTAGGCTGGGGGTGTGTATTCTATTTCCATCTGTTAAAGGTAAGGCAGTTATCTTCTGTTAATTATGCAGTTTTTCTTTATTCTTCCACAACCGATCCTCCCTCCGGGGAGATATCTTCTATTAATGGACCATTGAGTGTCACTGCATGACTGATAAAATTACATCATCCCCTTGTGAGAAGCTCTGCCCAGAGGGAGGAGTCAAGCATTCCTACCTGGATATAGTCTGAGATTTGGAATACCATAGTCAACCTTTTCCCACTGGATTCCCAGAGGACCAGCTTTCTTCTCCACCAGATTCCCAGAAGACCAGGCCCATCTACACCACCACTAGACCTTCAGAGGAAAACTACACCCTTCTACAGGATCACCACTTCAACAGAACCACATCTATCACTCCAGGAGGACTGCAGCCACCATTTAATCAGACTACTACCAACACCCTGACAAACAGGGTGTCAGGTCATATTCTGACTCTGTCAGTGGTTTTTGGTTTTGTACTATTGCATTTGTATTTCTTTTTAATTTTCCTAATAAAGAACTGCTATCCCTATTCCCATATCTTTGCCTGAGAGCCCCTTAATTTCAAAATTATAACAACTCTGAGGGAGGGAATTTACATTTTCCATTTCAAGGGAGGCTCCCACCTTCCTTAACAGACACCTATATTTTCAAACCAAGACAAGTCTATAACAAACAAATGTGAAATCTGGTCTAGAAGCAACCCAAACATGGACAAAACAGTTGTGTTAGAAATAACAGAGACAAGAAATTTCCCTGAAGATTAATGGCAAATAGATTCTGCTGAGTTACCAAGCAAAGAAGAGAACAAGTATGTATTAGTTGACACCTTTAGTAGACAGTCTGAGACTTACCCCTGTCACACACAGTAAAAAAGGTGGTGAAAATTGTGCTCAATCATATAATTCCAAAAGTTTGGGGATCCTTTGAGGTTAATCCCCAGTGATCAGGGAAGTTAGCCAAATGTTGAGAATTGTTTGGGATCTGTAAATTCCCTATATACCCCAGATGAGTGATAAGGCTGACTATGTGAATAGCACCTTCAAAATACAGATTACTAAAATTTGTCAGAAACATGCATGACATGAGTTCAAGCCTTGCCTGTGGCCTTGCTGAGAATTTGCATGCAACCAAGGTGGAGAGACAACATAAGTCCTTATGAAATACTGCATGTCAAGCCATATCAAATTGTGTATATTACAGGGAAAATTCATATGAGGAGAAAAATTCACTTGCAGAGATATTTAACTTTTAGGTTCCACTTTGCAGGAACTCCAGAGATTCATCATGTTATCCAGATGGATAAGACTGGACACACCGGCCCATCTGTTCCAGCCTGGAGACTGAGTCTATACTAAGTAGAGACACAGCGACTCTACAAGTAGAAAGGATCATTCAAAATCCTGAACATCCTCACTAAAACCAGTGATGCTAGCAGAGAACTCTGAATTCACTGCTCCAGAGTTAAGAAGACCTCTGCTCCTGAAAAAAATGGAAAACAGAGACTAATACAAATTAGGATGATGTGATTTAAATTGTGCTTTTGTGCCTCTTATCTGCACAGTTGATAACCATGATTCAAATTTGGCCCTAAAAATTTTCATTTTTTTGCATTTGTCCTAGGGTAACATTATGATGCTTGTATCCCCAATTGTGTGTTCTGTTTATGCTGGATATTATATTCTGTGCCTTCAAGACTGGCTCTGAGAGTGAAGGCAGGGAGAAGAAGAAGCACAGAGTTTATCAGACTACTCAGTCCTCCACATTCTGCCCTGGGACTGTGTTGTCTGGGCACGGACGGAGCAGAACAGATCTCTCCTTTGCTTTTTAGTTAGTTTAGCTAGCTGAGGCAGAGAAGTTTTCCTGGGACTGTTTTTTTTCTTTCCCTTTTCTTGGAACCGTTGGAACCTGCTCCGGACTGGGACCCAGGGAGCACCAAGAGCTTGCACTTTGTGGCCTACTGGGGCCTACACTGGGCAGCAGCCTTTCCCAGTGCCAGAGGGACTGATAACAGAGCGACCACCCACAGGAGAGACTTTCTGAATTTGTCATCTCTCCAGAGCAGCGAATGAGTTTTGTCATCTGATATTGTTCATTTTTTGTGCCAGGGAGTGGTTTGCCTGTTAAATAAACAGGTTATTTCCACTTCTCTCCAAGGAAATTTTTCACAAACCAGTTGCGGGGAGGGGCCATGTGTATTTGCTTTCTGGGGGGGCCCCTTTTGGAGGTTTTCTCCCAAATGTGCCCTAAACCAGGACAGTAGCTCTAGTCCAAAATGTATCCAAAAGCTCTTCATAAGAATAACTTGTCAGGGTGATACTGGATATGACAATCTGGCCTAGTAAATTTTTCCTCTTGATAAAGATCGGGCCTGTGCCCACGGGGATGTGATTCTAAATATAATATTTAATCATATGGAAAATTATTGAACATATTGAAAAGCAAATTACAGATGCAATTTTGGCCTTATAAAAAGAAGTCCGTGATCAGTCTAGTATAGTTTTAAAAAACAGAATGATTCTTAATTTCCTATTAGCCACAAAATCATTAACACTGGTTGTTCTTATGCAGATCAGAGTGAAAGAATTATTAAGGATTTGGTTGAAGTTTGAAGGCAAATGCAAATCCTACACCAGGTAGCTCTCAAAGGAGCTCACTGAACCTTAAATATCTTCAGTACACTCACTTAATGTTTACCAAACTGGGCCTAGATAAAAGAAGCATTCATAGTAGCTGTAATTATAATTAGCATCTGTATAATTACCAGTAGAATAGCCAGTTATGTAAACCAATAATGTGATTAAATATGGAATAGAGACTAAACAAGGTAGAGTCTTGTTAGTCTCTAAAAAGGGAGACAGTGATGCCATTTTGGTTTTTTTCTTTTTTCTTCTTATGTTTTCTGTATTCTTCACACCTATATTTGTAGCTCTGTAGCCTATTGTATTAGCAGCTAGTTTTCCCAGGCCTTTCCCTAAGCAGAAAGACAAAACAAATTCCAGAGCTTCAAGTCCCAGGAGGTACAAGGCCCCAGTGCTATCATGGTTTTTTCCTGGGAACCAAGGCTGAGAACAACTCTTCAAGATACATTTAATGGACAAAGCACAGCTGGTGCCAAGGGAGAGACTCCAGAGAAGGGGCTTGACCTGGGAGGGAATTGCATCACCACTTGTCCTCCTAATTGGTGCTTTTTATCAATTATGCTAATTTCCTAAAACCTATAGAAATGTACTCACCCCTGGGGGTGGACTTTTGTGGACATCTTTCCATAACTGCCCCTGAAGACTTTCAAATAAAGATCCCCTTTTATATTACCTCCTTACTAAAATTATCTTGAATTTAATTTCCAGGTTGGGAAAAAGGCAACAATATGAGTTAGGTACGCAGACACTGAATCTGCAGATTCACTTCCTGTTCATCTGTGATGAGTGAAGCAAAAGGCAAGAGTGTGTCACTGTCATATTTTCTGGAAAAATCCCTTTGCCCAGGATTCTTCTCCTGGGAAGTTGAGAAGCCTCAGAGAAAAATGAAAATAATAATTATCTGATTGCTTCTCCTGTGTTTTGCTGCTTTGGAATGTGGTTGGAGATTGTTTATCCAACAAGTGGTTGTTTGATTTGTTTCATGTGAATTGTTTTGACTTAATGACCAATCACCGTCCAGCTGTGTTGGGACTGTGGAAGCAGTCACGAGTTTTCATTATCATTTTTGTAACCTTCTGTCTGTATCCTTTCTCTATTCTTTAGTGTAGTTTTACTATAGCAGTCTTTAATATAATATAAGTACATAAAACAATAAATTAGCCTTCTAAGAACATGGAGTCACATTCTCAATTCCTCCTTCATCCTGGGGACCCAGAAAATACCACAAGAGTGAAAGATGGGAAATGAACAAAGTGGAGAAATTATGGAGTGCCCTAGGGTGACGTTATGATGCTTATATCCCCATTCATGTGTTCTGCTTATGCTGGATATTATGTTCTGTGCCTTCACGACTGGCTCTGAAGAGCGAATGTTTTGTTTTGGTTTTGTTATCAGCCTGCTCCCCCGCGGCTGGCGGGACACAGAGGCGGGGCAGTACATAGTGTGGCTTTTGCTTTTTGCTTGGCTTTTCACTTTGCTCTTGCTCTTGCTTCTGCTTTGTTCCTGCTTTGCTCTTGCTCTTGCTTTTTGCTTCTGCTCATTAGTTAGTTTAGCTAAGCAGTCCAAATTTTTCCCTGGGCTGTTTTTCCCTTCCCTTTTTTGGAACTACTTGAACCTGCTCCGGACTGGGACCTGGGAAACACTGAGAGTTTGCACCTTGTGGCCTGCAGCAGCTACCCCCAGCACCGGAGGGACTGATAACAGAGCGACCACCCACCGGAGAGACTTTCTGAATTTGTCATCTTTTTTTAGAGTGGTGGAAGAATGTTGTCATCCAGTATTGTTCATTTTGTGTGCTGGGGGGTGTTTTGCCTGTTAAATAAACAGGGTCTTTCTACTTCTCTCCGAGGAATCTTTCCCGAACTGGTTGGGGGGAGGGTCCATGTGGGTTTGCTTTCTGGAGGGCCCCCTTTTGGAGGTTTTCTCCCAAATTTGCCCTAAACCAGGACAGCCCCTTAGGTTGTATTTAAGCACACTGGAAAGAGATTGGAGGCCTCCCTGGGGGAAATGCTAGTAAGAAAAACTTAATAAAATATTGCAATTCATGGTGGCCTCTCTACCAGCTAGATGAAGGTGAGAAATGGCCTTTAAATTGAATTCTTATTTATGTGATGTTGTCGCTGTTTTTAAGGTGAGAAGGCAAGTGGAATGAAGTGATATACACTGACATGTTCTTTCATATAAGAGAACATCGTGATTGGCAGAAGTATTGTGGAATAAACTTGGTCCCAAGAGGCTTGTTTCTATTGGCACTAGAAAAGGACTATGAGAAACAAGAAGTAGGGTCACTAAAGCATTGTTGTTCCGCTTGTAGTATAGGTCAAAGATGTCTAAAAATTCAGAATCAGGAACAAAAAGATAGGATAGAAGATTATGTAAGCCCATTTAGAGTGCCAAGAGCTGGGGGGGGGGGGGGGGAGGG
>NW_005055155.1:17202-20036 GCF_000277835.1 Geospiza fortis
TGGCGGCTGCCAGAGCAGAGGCTACTGCAGAGTCTGCTGAAGCAGAAATGGGTTATAAAGATTATATAGAAGAGGATGAAGGAGCAGTAGCAGAGATCAGGAGCAAGTATGATAAAAGGGGTAGAAAAACTAAAAGTTGAAGCTTCTCATTTCTCCCCACCCCTAACAGGTGGTAAAAAGGCCAGGACAGCTTTGCAAGCACCTTTAAGACAAGCAGCAGGGCCAGAAAGACCAATAATGATTAAAGTGAATTTTCCTATACGAGACCTGGACAGTTGGAATGACGCAGCTAAGGAGTATCAAGATGATCCGGTGGGGGTAGCTAAGAGATTCAGAGGATTTGTTAAAGCTTTAGATCCGGATTAGGAAGATATAGACCTGATGCTATACAGTTTAACTGACTGTCCTGGTTTGAAAAGGAAGTGAGTTTTTTTGAGATGCTGTAGTCAAACCAATAGGTGCTCAGATTTGAATATTGGCACCTGGTGTAGCCACTGAAGACATAGATACGCCTCTGAGAACACAGGGGAGGGGGTTAAAAGCAGAGAACTCTTAGGGGGAAGCTCTCTTAGGTTCTGTCTGTGAAAGAAGTCAGACCTCCCCAGCCCACCTGAGGGCTGGGAGGGGGAGGGGAAGCCATGCGGCCGGATGAGGTAGGGCCTTAGACAGAGAAGGGAAGTGAAGGCCCTTGCCGGATAGAAAGGTAGAAAAACACTAAGAAGCATCGGGCAACCACCCCCACCAGGAGAGAGAAAGAGCTTGTGCTTGTGACACCTTGATAGCACGGCCGGCTGAGAAAGAGAGGGGGGAAGGGGATGCTGCGAGAAGGTGCCCAGCAGGGCAACGTGGGAGTTCTGGGCAGGCAGAGCCTGAGATTTTTAACCCTTTTCTTAGATGATGAAAACCTTACAAATGCTGATCTTCCTGGAGTTGAATGAGAAGAGAGATAGAGATGAGATAAGAAGAAATAGGCCACGAGAGAAATTGAGAAGAATCTTAGGTGAGAGGAGGTGATAGAGTAGCCTTTAGCTGGACTTTTCTTGTATAACCATAGACAGAACTATTTTTTCTGTGACACACAGACTGCATTTAGGGGGAGGCAATGGCTTGGAGCCAAGAGAGTGCAGTGATGTTATGTGAAGGAGTGCGTGAACAGAGACAACGAGTGAGGAGGGTGATGGTGCTTTCCGTCTTCAGAGAAGAAGAAGATCTCTGTTCTTGAGACTCTTGGGCTGTAGGGGGTGAATTTGGGGGAGACAGGTGTCTCGAAAGTGAGAGACTGTGCTTTTTTTGGGAACTGGGAAAGGAACCTTAAAAAGAAAACCTTAGAAGCAGCTCTAGTCCATGCGCAGTAGTGAGAACACTGAGCATAGAAAGAAGATGTCACAATGGCAAATGATCTCCGGGCGGTGCCATGTGTGACATGGAAACACAAAAAGTTTCAACTGTGTTTCCAGGGGAAGCCTATAGTACAAGAGACTCCTCTCTCCTTGATGAACTGAGAATTAATTATCTAAAGGGTGGTGATGGACTGAGAGTTGATAATCTGAGGAGTGGATGTATTGGAAATTTGGTGGGGGGAGGAGGAATGTTTTCATTCTGAGTTCTGTGTGTGTTTCTTTTTATATATAGTTGTAGATTAATAAAGTTTTTCTTCCTTATTCCTAAGTTAGAGCCTGCTTTGCTCTATTCCTAGTCATATCTCACAGCAGACACCAAAGATCATATATTTTCATGGGGGCACTGGCATTGTGCCAGCATCAAACCATGACGCTGACACAGAAAAAGAATTGGTTTTAAAGGCAGCTTAGACCCAGGTACAGACTTGTCGGAACTCAGTACATCCCTCCGGGTGTCCAGAGTTGCCAAGGACCCTGCCGAGGGGCTTGGAGACCTTGGCATGCTGCCCAGAACACCTGGGGATTTGATTTTGACCCCTGGAGCAAGTTGCCAACTTTGTATGAGGATATGAAAGCCACACAGGTTTGAATAGTGTAATAACAAAATGATCACAGGGTGAAAATGTAGATTTTAGGATTTTTGGTATGGGTGTTATAGGGACAAGATGGAGGAATCTGGGCATGTCTAGCCTTTCTCCTTCTTGTTCTCCATTTTCTGCAGTGATGTTGGCACTTTGGGATTGGTTTAGAGTAGAAGTGCACTGTCTAACATATGTGATAGGTATTGGAAATTAAGTGTAAATATGTTATATGTAGTTTGTAGTATAAAAGGACAACACCGCCTCGGGGGCAGTCAGAGTGCCTGTGGCTGCCCTGCTGAGCAGACCTCCACTGGGCAGAAAGAAAATTTTATAGATAAGAATTAATAAACAACCTCAAGACCGAAAAGTGAAGAGTCCAGACTCGTTCTTCCGTTGCGCAGGCCGAAGCGGAGACATCCTAGGCATCTCAGGGCAGCAATTATCAACAGCAACCTGAGACAGACTCAAATAACAGCTGGGACTCTTGAAGGTAATGTAGATGATTATATTGCTTTAAATAGACCAAGGTGGAACTATAATAACCCAAGGGACTATGAGTTGTTGAAATTGTAAGCAAGTAGGGCACTGGAAGAAGGATTGCCCTAAGATAAAGGAAGAATTCCAGCAACCAACCCACACACAGGCTGAACTTAAGGGTGAATGAAGGGAAGGAACTGGGGGATCTCTCCCCAGCAGACCCACTGGTTATAGAAGAGCTGCAGAAACACAAACAGAAAATGGATTTTTTAATAGCTACAGAGGCAACGTATTTAGTACTAAATCAGGAATTAATGCAAATAAGTGAAGATTTTATAAATGTAATTGGGGTGATGCCTTAAGTTTTAGCTTTCAT
>NW_005055156.1:0-2175 GCF_000277835.1 Geospiza fortis
CTCGGACAATACAAGATTCTAAATTAACGGTTTGCCATTTCTCACCAATTTGACAGGCCCATTCCCTATGCTTGGAAGGATAGAGAATAGCTCCATCATGATTCAGCCCTAATGCAATAATAGGGAAGATTAAATGCACTGAAGCATTATGAATGGTTAGTACAAAGGCTGCGGCTGTGTTTGTGCTTTGGTCATAGGTAAAATTCTCAAAATTCCACCCGGATTGGAATTCTCTTTCAAAGTCAGTGGCATTATCCCAAACTATTTTCTGAATTTCAGTAGGAAAAGTTCCTTCTTCACCTTCTCTTATAATTGAGGCAGCAACTGACTGCATCCACAGTTGTGCCTGGATACAGCTGAGAGCCAAGGAAACGTTGTTTTATGTAGCACCGAGGGCATCAATCACCAATTTGTGGTCATTTACATTTACCTTTTCGCAATTTGGTAATATGTTTGATAACAACCACTGTTGGGTTCCCAAAGCTGATAAAGATGACTGCAGGCATTATCCCAAACTATTTTCTGAATTTCAGTAGGAAAAGTTCCTTCTTCACCTTCTCTTATAATTGAGGCAGCAACTGACTGCATCCACAGTTGTGCCTGGATACAGCTGAGAGCCAAGGAAACGTTGTTTTATGTAGCACCGAGGGCATCAATCACCAATTTGTGGTCATTTACATTTACCTTTTCGCAATTTGGTAATATGTTTGATAACAACCACTGTTGGGTTCCCAAAGCTGATAAAGATGACTGCAAAGGTTATTGTAATTTGGTCAAATCTCCAGTTGTGGCAGCCAATTTATTCATTAATACTTCTGAATCAATACTGTTTAGACTTCCCAATCCTGTAGCCACAGCACTGGTTGTCTTTTAGCATCCATCTTTTAATAGGGTTCTGCTGTTGCAACCAGGTTGTCCAACCCTGAAAGGAAGTTTGCAAAGAAGGTGAACAAGTTGGCTGAATTTTTGAGACATTATTTTGCATCAGCAGTTTAACTTGTTTAAGAGACCATGCCGGACTGAAAAATATTTGTTGTTGACCTGTTTTCCTGATTATATATGGTCCAATTTCAAAAATTCTTGGGCTAAGCATAACCGGTGGTTGGGTGGTAGGTGTTACAATATTAACGTGGAGTTCTCCCCAGTATTTAGTATTGTTTTTACCACATATAATCCTATAAGAAAATTGTACATCAGTCAGGTTTAACCAACAATTTTGATTATGAATCTCACAGAGCAAAGCACGACCGTGGCGTCCAGTGCCATAACTGTTTACAGGTTCAATAAGGGATTCAGTAACTAATTTACATGTTATTGTACCATCATCACCTCGTGTTACCATAAAGGGAAGAAAAACATTATGTCTGTCATCCTAACACTAGAGGGGTGCTCACACCATGGTATGTAATTACTGCAGTTAGTATGGGTTTTGCCACAGCATTTATTTTTAATTGATAAGTTAAACCTCTTAAACCTGACTGGTCTGCTGGGTCATTTTGCCAATTACACATTACATAGGTTGGTTTGGTTAAAGTAAAGTTATACCAGCAGTCAGTGGGTTCGTTTCTACAAAGCTTTGTAATTTCAACGTTGTTGTTACTGGGGTCTAAAGGATAGTTACCTACATTCTTCTGATGACAACAAAATATGAGGGGGGCTTGTTTGTCACATGCCCACACTGTTGTAGGGCAGAGTTTCGCCGTGATGTTGGGGTGTAAATTGCTTGTTATATCTGGTTCTAGGAAATTTCCAGCAATTGCAAAGGTAGAAGCTTTCTCGTGAAGGGATCTTTCTACTTTTCTGCATCCTACCTTAATTTCTTCACCAATTATTCCAGTTAACACTCTTGCCCACTCTTTATGGTCTCAACCCCAGTCACTTGGGCGGTAAGCTTCAGAGTCGTGCAGTACTACGGTCGCTAGGCTTGGGTGATGATCTCTGGGATAGAGTCCCAGAGCACTGGTGTACCTGATGGTAGCTTCAGACCATGGCCACTCAGCCAAGCTTTGGCCATGGTGTTGTGGTAGGAGGCAGAGGAGTATCGCTAGTGTTATCATGGTTTATCAGGCCTTCATGTCCCTCAGAGATCTTCTGTGAAAAGTAACCACAACAGAGTCTGCCACCAAAAGGCAGGAAATTAAAATGATGGAATTATCCAGTGAGTATTTATCTGAT
>NW_005055156.1:2187-5197 GCF_000277835.1 Geospiza fortis
TCCCTAGGGCGTTGGAGGCTACCTATGCATATTTATTCAGAGGGGTTTTTAGCACTAGTGGTACTTCCCCTACAGTGGAGAGGTCCACCAAAACAGGGTGTCCAGGGTAATGTGCTGGGTTTTTTAAATAATCTGGTCCCCGTAATGTGGGGATAATGCTTGGGGCTTTAGGGCAAAAAGCAGTGACTTTGGGACAGCTGTTTACCCCCTATCTATCATTCACACCTTTCACAGCTTCCCTTAGCTGAAGATCCCAATTTCCCTCCTGTGATTTAAGGAGTTGTTTAAGGAGACCATTAGTTCTTTCCACGATCCCGTTAGCTTGGGGGTAGTAAGGGGTGCGAAAAGTCCATTTTATTCCTTCACCTTTTGCCCATTCTTGTACAACTTTAGCAGCGAAGTGGGACCCATTATCAGATTGAATTTCATGTGGTTTTGGGAAAGTTCCAAACCTCCCCTGCAATGCTTTAACAGTATTAGCTCCTGTAGCTCTTTTAAAAGTTTCAGCTTGGACTAACCCAGATATAATGTCCATTCCTACCTGCACAAGGTGTTTACCACCTGACTTTTAAAAGGACCGATATAATCTACCTGCCATGCATCCCACAAGCCTTTACCTTTTCTTAAGTGCAGAGGGTCATCTTCTAGTGGGTGTCTTTCTAATCATCTGCGACATTGCTCACAGGCTGATATGCATGTTTTACACATTTCCCTGGTGACAGGCCAACCCCAAGCAAGAGCTTCTTTGTACAAATCATTTGCACCTGTGATACCGAATTCTGCCCCAAAAGGCGAAATAATAACTGCTCAGAGACTAAGTTTCCAAGTCTATAAGCAGGAGGTATTTATTAGCAACACGTTGGAGAATCCTCCAAGTCTCCCTGGAACAAAGGATTCTACTGTTAGCACCAAAAGCAGCTTTTTTATACAAGTTTGAACATAGGTTACATCATATTACATGCATATTCATATCTTTACATGCATATTCATATATAGGTGGAGCGCAGGCGGAGTCTCTCATTTTGAGGAGTCATCTTGGTGGGAGTTCTGGTAGCCTTCATCAGGTGGGGGTCTCTGTCATGAGTCTTCCTCGGTCTAAACTTTTGAACCTCTCCTAATTTGGGTGGCTTCCTGGTGTAGTTGGCATGGTCTCAGTGGCCTGGTAGGTCAAACTGACATTGTTGGCTCTGAAAACTGCTTAGGTTATAGTTTCCCTTAGACAATTTATTGCCTCCATGAACCCTCAATGCTGAGCTTTTCGCAAATGCCTTGCATTTTACAGTTTAACCCCATATTTCTCAAAGACTGTTCGTTTAAGTGGCTTCACCTGTGTGCTGTCTTTTTACATGCAGCCATTCTAATAGATGATCACAGTCCTCTGAGATTTGTTCCTTTTTAGGGGACTTAGCCTTGCTAATTCATCAACTTTATTGTTCCACCCCCCTGCTGGATTTCCATCTGTCTGGTGAGAGGCTACCCACCCCACTGCAAAGTTCCCTTGACTTGCGATATTTAAAATTTCTTGCCACTTTTCCTTTTGCCACACTGGAATTCTGTTAACTTCCCAATCATTTTGCTGCCAAAAAGGAAGCCACTCAGTACATCCTTTCTATACAGCATAGGAGTCATTATAGATGCAAACAAGAGAGGTATTTTGTGCCTCACGTTGGAAAACACTCCAGACAGCTATCAGTTCCCCAACCTGAGCACTACCTTCTCCTTCAGTAATTATTCGCTCACCAGAGGAAATGTGAAGTGCTGCTGCCCTGTATCTCCACACCTTTCCCTCTTGTGCAGCAGAGGCATCAGTGAACCAAGAATTTTCTGATTGTTCCGGGGAGAAAGGAGGAACTACTTTAATTACAGAGACAGGTTTGTCATGGCTGGTACCCCAGCTCTCAGTTTCTTTTATTTCTAAACTTTTTACAGCTCCTTCTGTTATTGAAAAGATATTACAGTAATGTTCAATCTGAGCATACCATTTTCTAACTGAAGCTCTCTGAGCCATGCCGTCAGGGGGAGGAGTCCCGGTGGTGACGATCTTAATAACTTTGAAAGGGCCTCTTAATACAATTGGTTGCTGTCGTGCAATTTTTTCTACTTCTATGGGAGCTAAGCTAACCACAAACAATCCCTTTTCCCAGGCAGTGTACATTTTCTCAGCATCTCTAAAACCACTGGAATAAAAACCAACAGGCCTCGTAGGACCCTCAGGGCCCCACTGCCAAATGTGTACTGACAGCCCCGAGGAGGCAAATCCCCATTCCACCTGAAAGGGATCTGTAGGATTAATAGTGCCCAATGCTTGATGAGCTGTTGCTTCAAAAATCAGCAATTGCAATGCTTCCTCCTGAGAAGGAGTCCAATCCCATTTCACCCCTTTCCTCAGCAAATCATAAAGAGGCCTGGCAATTATTGAAAAATCTGGAATGTGTTTTCTCCAAAACACTAATAATCCAGGAGTTTGTTGGAGATCTTTCCTGGAGTGAGGCATTTTAATCTGATCTAAAGAGGTTAAGGTATCAGGTGGAATGCATGTCATACCTCCTTTTTACCAAATTCCCAAAAGCTTCACTTCCTGAGAGGGTGTTGAAGAGTGCAATGCAAGATGTTTTCCATTACCATCTGTATGGCTGATTACCTTGTCAAGTGGGCAGTTTGCCTTATCTCTCTGAGTGACCACATTCACACCTTCCTCGGGAGGGGACATCTGCTGATAACAGACTATTGAATGTCACTGCATGACTGAGAAGAACTATAACATCCCATTGTGAGATGCTCTGCCCAGAGGGAGGAGCCAAGCATTGCTACCCAGATATAATCCAGAGGTTTTTGAAACACCAACAGGGCTTTCTCCACTCGATTCCCCAGAGGAACAGCAGCTGTCTCTTCTTCCACTGGATCTTTGGAGGAAGAATACATCCTTCTCTACACGACCCCCTTGCTCCAACAGAACCACACCTGACACTTCAGGAGGACTGCAGCCACATTTCCAATTGGACTGCTACCA
>NW_005055156.1:5275-11642 GCF_000277835.1 Geospiza fortis
TTTTTTTCTTCCCTATTAAAGAACTGTTATTTCCTGCTCCCATATTTTTGCCTGAGAGCCCCCTTAATTTAAAATTTATAGTAATTCGGAGGGGTGGGGAGGGTTTACATTCTCCATTTCAGGGGAAGCTCCTGCCTTCCTTAGCAGACTCCTGTCTTTCCAAACCAAGACAGAGGGTTTTTGAATTTTCGCTGAGGGAATTTGTAAATCAAGACTTTCTAAATGGGAGATTATTTTTTTCTAGGTATCTCCCACTACTCCTATTTCACCCCCTCCACAAGGATATCATCAATGTATTGATAAACAGCTAGATTATCAGGTTTGGGTATTTTTTCTAATTTATGGGCTAAAGCATGGTGGGCTAAAGTGAGGGAGTGTTTGTAGCCTTGGGGAAGCCTAGTGAAAGTGTATTGCTGTCCTTCCCATGTGAAAGCAAAGCAGTCCATGTCTTCTGGCTGTATAGGTATCATGAAAAACATGTCTTTGATATCTATAGTTGCCATTATTGAGTGAGCCTTTTCTTGAATTGATGTTATTAATTCAGCTAAATTTGGGACCGCTGCTGTAAGAGGGTCTGTCTTGGCATTAAGCCTGCAAAAGTCTACCGTTAACCTCCATTTACCATTGGGTTTGAGAATTGGCCACACTGGCGAGTTAAAAGGAGAATGAATATTGACTATTACTCCTTGGTCTTGCAAGTCCTGTATAACCGGTTTGATACCCTCTCTGGCACCAGAAGGAGGAGGGTATTGTTTTACATTAATAGTTTTGCTGAATGGTAGGGAGGGTGCAGCAGTCTAATGTTAAGGTGTGGTGTGCCAAAAGACCACAAAAATCCTTCAGAATTTTCCCACAGTCTCCCAACAAGAACATCCATCCCTAATAAATTGTTCGGAATGTCCCCAATTATCATTTTGACAAATAATTGATTCTCTTCTCCTGGGAGCATAAGTTTTACTAAAGCCACATTCATAGTTTCTGTGGTTCCTAAAGCATTAAGAACATAATATTGTTTTCTAATTGAAAAAAGTCCACATTTCTGGGCAGCTGTATATGTTAATGCAAAAATTTGGGCTCCAGTATCAAGTACAAAAGTAATAAGTGCCCTTTTAGGACCAGCTATTGCTGTGATTAATATATCTCCAGTCTTGTGATTTCTAGTGAGCATTCTTAAAAATAACCAGTCCCCGACTCTCCGCTCACCCTTGAGAGGCAGAGTTTTCAGTTTCCCTGGCGCTGAAGCTGTTCTGGAACAATTCCCGAAATTAGGGAAGGGGACTGTTTAGGCTCCCTGCCCAAAACCTGTGCAGGAGAGGGCTTTGGTTCACTGCCCAGAACCTGTGGAAGAAGGGGTGCACTGAGTTGCACAGTGGGGGAATTCGGTTCAATGGATTTGGGACAGTGCCAATTAGAAACTATTTTACTCAACTTTTCAAGCGGTAAGCCATCCATAAGACCTCTAGGGGCACCCTTTTTTATCCCCAGTGACCACCAAAACCGGCGGTTAGAGATTTGCTTATCCTTTTCTGGTTTTACATTAGGAGAAGCAATGTATCGAACACCCTTTGTTTTTTCTGATTTCTCTTCTGGGAGCTTTACAGGTCCATATTTTCTACTGTAATTAATCAGCTCCTCTGCCAATTCACTTCATGTCCAAATTTTACAGTTACTGGCAGAAGAATGTGATTGTGAACTTGGTGGCTGAGAAGGGGTGGCAAGGGCAGTAAACCCAGGATCAGTGCAAAGAGAGGGGTCGTTCCGGTTATTAAAAAATCTATCCAATCTTTCTACAGGAGATACAGCTGCTATGGTTTTTTGAATAAAAATTGCTGTGGGTTTAAGTGATTCTGGGAGACCTTGAATTAAAGGAGTCATAATTTCAGGCTTCACAGGCAATTGCATTGGTGACTGATAGCCTGTAGTTAATTTTCTCTAATGTATCATTTGCAAGCAGGAAGCTTTGTGAATGTTTTCCAGGAGTTGGTCAGGGGTGCCAACAATTGCCAAGGGGTCTCCCCTTTCCAAGGGGTTAGGCCCCCCTGCCCAATAAGCTGTGTGCTGTGTTAGGGACCATGGGCTACGCCTATCCCATGTTGTTAGAAACACCCCATGTCCCCAGTACCCACTGGCTTCCTGTTCTGACAAATGAATTTGATCTCCCCCACTAAGAGACACTCAAAATACGTATTCTGTCTCAGTTTCGTGAGGGAGATGTCCGTACTCCTTTTTCAATTTAGCTAATTCAGTAGCAGTGTACAGTATTTCTTTAGTAGTTATGTGTGGGTCAAAATTCTCATCATTAATATAGTTGTATTCTGTTTTAATTAAAGGACTTAAACTGGAAAGCAGTGTTCCCCACAATTTTTCACCAAAGCTAATTCTTTGTGGGGATAAATTTGATTAATGTGGGGAATTTCCTTTTCCTCTGTTTCTTTTGGTGTGTGTCCTGGGTTGACTATATGATGCTTTTATCCCAAATCGTCTTGTTCTGTTTATGCAGAATAATAACTTTTGCACCTTTAAGACTTGTTCTAGAGATTGAAGGGGGAGAGAAGAAGAGCACAGATTGTTTTCAGACACTGCACTCACTCCTCCACATTCCTGCCCATGGATGGTGGACAGACAGCGGGACAGAGCTCTCCTTTGTTTTAGTTAGTTTTAGCTAGCCGAGGCAAAGAAGTTCCCTGGACTGTGGGTTTTTTTTTTCCCTTTTCTTTGGACCTGTTTAAACCTACTCTGGACTGGACACCCAGAAGAGCACTGGCAGCTCGCACCTGTGGCCCACCAGGCCCGGCCTGGGCCGCGGCATTTCCAGCGCCAGAGGGACTGATAAGAGACTGAGTGAGACAAGCTGCAACCCGGGGAGGGGACTTTTCTGAGTTTGTCATCTCTTTTGGAGCAGCAAGAGGTTTTATTGTTTAATATTGTTTAGGTTTTATTGTTTAATAAACAGGTTTTTTTTCCACTTTTCTCCAAGGAGGTATTTTCTCCCAAACTGGTTGGGGGGAGAGGCCAATTGAATCTGCTTTTCTAGGGGAGCCCTTTTGGGGGTTGTCTCCCAAATTTGCCCTGAACCAGAACAAATACATTTAGTGGCACCCAACGCATGGCCCGAGAAAGTGGAAAAAACCTTTACTGATTGCATGTTTGTTGTGCTTACTTTGTAGTGGGTTAAAGCAGTCAGTAGCCATGTTGTTTGAATTTGTAATGTCTCTTGCGGTGGAGGCCTTCATGTGGTTCTGGTCTCTAGACTTTTTTGAGGTTTCAATACCTTTCTGATCACTGAAATTATTGTCCCTAACGTAGTTTTTACAGTAGAGGGGCATGGATTGGAATAGCTATTGTGCTGGGCTTGGTGATAATGATTTAGAGGGTGTTTAAAAAGATACTGGAGTCTGTTTACGATATGTATGGTTTATGGTTTCTTCGTCCAACCCTGCATCCCAGTTCCAGTAGCATGTTTTGGGGATTTATTAGTAATTGCACCCAGTTTGTTAGAGGAAGAGCAGGGGATGAAGCTTTCCAGCATTTCCTTTCCCTCTTCTCCTTTGAATCTGTTACATCACTTTTTGAGAATGTTCCGTTTCCCCCAAATGTTAAAGAGACCATTTTTCTGGTATTTAATCTGGTAAGCTTCCTCTATATGGTCTGCAGCTTCTCTAGAATGAGGGCTGAGATTTCTAGAGGGGCTGATGAGACCCCTGACCCAGAAGTAGACCCAGGCGCGGAAAATCCTGAGTGGTGTGGAGAATGGGAGGATCTGGGCCAAACCCTGAAGGAATTTTCTGACCCTGTAGACTGGGACTTTCCATGTGAACAAATTCAGAACCCAACTGAGGTAGGGAAATACCTGAAAGAGAAGTGCCATGATGACTCTAAAGAGAAAAAGCTCATTGCAATAAGCTGGGCCCTGGCATATGCTAATCACACACTGCTAGATACTGTAGGGCAGCAGACAGAGGCAGGGGGGCAGGGAGATAAATCAGCAGCTTCCCCAGCCACTCAGGCTGCAGCCAACACCCCAGCTACTCAGGCTGTAGCTAAACCAGACAGTGAGCCTAAGCCACTGGCAGTTGCCACAGGAAAGAAGCACACAAGCAAAACTAATCGGCCAGTGACCCATGATGATGACCTGGGGGAAGGATCCTCAACACCAATTACTGATACAAAAGCCAAAGTTAAAGCAACTGACACAACATCAGAAGCCACTATTGAGTCCTAGTCCCTGAAGGACCTTCGTGGCCTAAGGAAGGATTACACTCGATGACCTGATGAATCCATAATTAGTTGGTTAGTCTGTCTTTGGGATGCTGCAGGCAAGGCTACAGTTTTGGACGGTAGTGAACCCAGGCATTTGGGATCCCTGTCACATGATCCTGTCCTCAAACAAGGAATGATGAGGGGAGCTAACCCTCACAGCCTCTGGGCACGGGTCCTGGAAAGTGTAGCACAAAGATACCTGTGTGCAGACGATCTCTATATGCAGCAAACTCAGTGGAAGACCATAGAACAAGGGATCCAATGCCTGAGGAAAATGACAGTGAGGAGACTGTGCTTGATATGGCAAAGAAGCTCCGAGCATATGCAGATGCTGTACATGGCCCAACACATGCCAGAATCACAGCGGTGGAAAAATGTCTGCAGAAATTAGAAGATAAGCTGGAGGAGAATCACAAGAAATTCAGGGAGGAGATTAAAGAGGGCTTTCTCCAAATCTCGGCAGCACAGATCAGAGGTTCTGGTGTCCAACACAGACGTTCCCCAGATGGAGAGAGAAGGTACACTCCACAAGCTGAGCTGTGGTTCTTCCTGGGCGATTGCGGAGAAAACATAAGGAGATGGGATGGAAAATCTACTGCTGCTCTGGCACAATGGGTGTGTGAATTGATTGAAGGCAAGGCTCAGAGAGGAAGTTCCAAAAGGGAAGCAGCTCCAAGTGGCCCATTACCAAACTGCCATATATGTTGATGATGAGGATATTTTCAATCCCCTTGAAGGAACTTCCAAGACATATGCCCAGGGAAAGAAGGATAACCAGGCTTAGAGGGGCCCTGCCTCTGGCCAGGAAGAGACATGGGAAAATGGGGTCTTTTGGACTGTGTGGATCCCTTGGCCTGGCCCATCAGAGCCACAAAAATATGAAGGGTTGGTTAATACTTGTGTGCAGTGTACCCTGATGCCATCACGACATGTGGGGGAAGAACCCGTTTCTATTTCTAGGGTAACAGGAGGATTGCAGCACTTGACCCTGTTGGAAGCCAAGGTGAGCCTGACTGGGAAGGAGTGACAGAAACATCCTGTTGTGACAGACCCAGAGGCCCTGTGTATTCTGGGTATAGACTTCCTCTGGAATGGCTATTACAAAGACCCAAAAGGACTCAGGTGGGCTTTTTGGAATAGCTGATGTGGAGGCAGAGGGCATTAGGCAATTGAACATCTTGCCTGGACTATCAGAAAATCCTTCTGCAGTTGGGCTCCTGAATGTGGAGGAAAAATGAGTGCCAATTGCCACCTTGACAGTGCATCACCGGCAATACCAGACAAATTGAGATGCCATGATTTCCATCCACAAGATGATCCGTGAGTCGGAGAGCCCAGGGGTGGTCAGCAAGGCCAACTCACCCTTCAACAGCCCCATCTGGCCTGTGCGCAAGTCTGATGGAGAATGAAGAGTGACTGTGGACTATTGTGCCTTGAAAGAAGTGACTCCAGAGCTGAGCGCTGCTGTGCTGGACATGCTGGAGCTGCAGTATGAGCTGGAGTCCAAGGCAGAGAAGTGGTATGTAACTACTGACACTGCCAATGCATTTTTCTCCATTTCTCTGGCAGCAGAGTGCAGGCCTCAGTTTGCCTTCACCAGAAGGGGCATGCAGTACACCTGGAATTGACTGCCCCAGGGGTGGAAGCACAGTCCCACCATCTGCCATGGACTGATCCAGACTGCACTGGAAAAGGGTGAGGCTCCAGAACATCTGCAGTACATCGATGACATCATTGTGTGGGCGAACATGGTGACAGAAGTCTTTGAGAAAGGAGAAGTTCATCCAGATTCTCCTGGAAGCCAGTTTTGCCATCAAAAAGAGCGAAGTCAAGGGACCTGCCCGAGACATCCAGTTCCTGAGAGTGAAGTGGCAAGACTGATGGCATCAGATTCCCACTGAGGTTGTTAGTGTTCAGGAACACATAATCACGGAATGATTATATGCAGGTGCTTTTATTGAAGAGCTCTGGGTGTCAGGGGTACAGACCCAAATCTGACTCCGACATGGGTTCGGGATGAACACGTTTTTATACCCTTATCGTTATATAACTACATATTAGTTATTAAACTTATATTGTTCTATTGTATACATTGATTTCATCCAAG
>NW_005055156.1:12191-12698 GCF_000277835.1 Geospiza fortis
CTGGGGTGGATGTTCAAAGCAAAGGTTCCCTCTACCCACCATGCCACCAATGCTACATAGAGCAAATGGATTGCTCTCATCACACAGTGCACCCGTACTGTAAAACTGAATCGCCCTGCGATGCTGGAAATAATTACAAACTGGCCGGAAGGTGAAAACTTTGGTCTTGCTGATGAAGAGTGACAAGAAGTGACACGTGCTGAAGAAGCGCCACCATATAACCAACTGCCAGCGGAAGAAACACGATATGTTTTTTTAACTGATGGCTCTTACAGCATTGTTAGAATGAATCAGAAGTGAAAAGCAGCCCTATGGAGCCCCACATGACAGGTCGCAGAGGCCACTGAAGGAGAAGGTGGATCAAGCCAACTTGAAGAACTCCAAGCTGTTCAACTGGCCCTGGACATTGCTGAAAGAGAGAAGTGGCAAAAGTTCTACCTCTACACTGATTCATGGATGGTAGCCAATGCTCTGTGGGGATGGCTGGAGAGGTGGAAAGAGGTGAAC
>NW_005055156.1:13174-19988 GCF_000277835.1 Geospiza fortis
ATCAACACCTGGGCTAGGGAACATGGCATTGAGTGGGTGTACCATATTCCCTACCATGCACCAGCTGCAGGCAAAGTGGAGAGGTACAATGGACTGTTAAAAACCACATTGAAAGCATTAGGTGGGGGATCTTTCAAAAATTGGGAGCAGCATCTGGCAAAAGCCACCTGGTTAGTTAATACCCAAGGCTCTACTAACTGAGTGGGCCCTGTCCAATCTGATCCTTTGCATAGAATAGATGGAGACAAAGTCCCAGTGGTACGTGTCAGAGGTTTGTTAGGGAAGACAGTTTGGATCAATTCTGCCTCGAGTACAGACAAACCCATTTGTGGGATTGTTTTTGCTCAGGGACCAGATTGCACGTGGTGGATAATTCAAAAAGATGGAAGAACACGATGTGTACCTCAGGGAGATCTGATTGTTGGGTGAGAACTATGTGTAAATATCACTGTTTGCTGAACATTACTACCCTTGTCTGTGTAAAGCTGTATATTGGATGTATAATGTATGTGTTTGTAGAGTTAGAATATGTATTAGTTTTAGTAGTAAGCTGAAGATATGGCAATAAAGTGTGGAATGTCCTGGGTTGGCTATATGATGCTTTTATCCCAAATCATCTTGTTCTGTTTATGCTGTATAATAACTTTTGCACCTTTAAGACTTGTTCCAGAGATTGAAGGGGGGAGAGAAGAAGTGCACAGTTTGTTTTCAGACGCTGCACTCGCTCCTCCACATTTCTGCTCCTGGACTGTTTTGTCTGTGGAAGGACAGACAGCGGGACAGAGCTCTCCTTTGTTTTAGTTAGTTCCCTGGACTGTAGTTTTTTTTCCCTTTTCTTTGGACCTGTTTAAACCTACTCTGGACTGGACACCCAGAAGAGCACTGGCAGCTCGCACCTGTGGCCCACCAGGCCCGGCCTGGGCCGCGGCATTTCCAGCGCCAGAGGGACTGATAAGAGACTGAGTGAGACAAGCTGCAACCCGGGGAGGGGACTTTTCTGAGTTTGTCATCTCTTTTGGAGCAGCAAGAGGTTTTATTGTTTAATATTGTTTAGGTTTTATTGTTTAATAAACAGGTTTTTTTTCCACTTTTCTCCAAGGAGGTATTTTCTCCCAAACTGGTTGGGGGGAGAGGCCAATTGAATCTGCTTTTCTAGGGGAGCCCTTTTGGGGGTTGTCTCCCAAATTTGCCCTGAACCAGGACAGTGTGTCACTATGCTGTGAATTTTAACATGTTCCTCTCTAAGGGCATTTCGCAACAAATGATTCTCCTTCCTTTCTTCATCTAATTGTTTTTGCAAAATTTCAACTAAATTTTGAAGGCAGTCTATTATTGTTTTTTCCTCACTTCTTCGCTTAAAGAGGGTTTCTATGGCTGCTGTGAGACAAGGTCCCAAAACTGAGCAGAGAATAGTTTTATTTTTGCCCCGTTAAAATTTTGTTTCATGTTGTGAAGAGCATATTCTATCAATAACATTTTCTAAATGAAACCAGTTTCTCTGTGCCCATTGTTCCCCTCCCGGAGAAGGCTTGGCATTGTGTTTAGCTAGTAAAGCATAAAATTAATCTTTAACTTTTGCACTAAGGTTTTCAGTCATTTTGTGAAGGGACTAGAACCACGACAGGGAAGTACAAAGTTAAATTACACAACCACACAGCCTTCGCTGTGTCTCCCTTCGCTTCCCTGAGTGGGTGAAGAGACCAAAGCTGCTTGGGAGGTACTCCTTCAGTACAAAAATCTGGTAGCCTCTTCGCTACACCAAGCAGCCAAAATTCATACACACAACAGAAACAAAATGACACAGTGTCCCACCTTTTGCACTAAGAGATCCTTTGTGAATATCCGAAGACAGTGTTGGTGTTTTTTCACCTAGGCAATGTGCAGTCTGAATCTCCCCCCTTGCTATCTAGACCGTGCTCAGTCTTTCAGACTGACAGGCTAGGTGCGGCTGGAGAGAAGTGTCCTTCCCCTGTTACAGGCTACACAGAACCTACACCCCTTCTGTCTAGACAGAAATCCTGTCCGTGATGCCAATTTAATGTCACGATCCGCTCAGGCAAGCAAGTCGTGATGGTTTGTTTACTGATCTCAAATTTGCAAAAGACAAACAGCAGGGGACTATCAGTTTAATCACAAGAAATGCACCTTTATTGAGGGCCAACTGCAAATGCGATAGAGGGATCAGAAAAGGAAATAAAGGATAGAAAGGAAAAAGAGAGGAGGGGGAATATAGATACCAACAAGATGGAATCCTCATGATCCTGCCACACAGATTCACTGTCATCCGTGGGGGTTCACCAAAGTCATCTCAGAAAATTGCAGTTTATATAGTCTTAATCCAAAGCGAGTGGCATCTGGCCTAAAGGTGGGGGAAGAATCATGGGCCATTGTGTTGAGACCCCTTGGTCTGTGAAGCAGGTGCAAGCATGCAAGGACAAGCCACCACTTGTCAGAACCTGTTCAAAGCAGTGTTCTGTGAAAGCACAGTGAGCACACCTGCAAACAATCACTTGGCAGACATCCACCTCCGCAAGGCCAGAATTCCTGTCGGGTGTCTTCAGGATCCTTGTGACGGTTGTGAGGCAAATGAAGGAAACTACGGACCGTCTCTTACACCCCACTTCACTCATGAGATCCTCTCTGTTAGACAAGCAGTTGATCAAGGAAGGCATCTTTCTGAGCTGGCCCCCTTCAGACCTGTTTCACACAGTTGTCATCTAGGTTTCTTAGGAATCTTCTGCCCTGGGTTGTACCAGATGTGTGATGCTCCCAGTTAATTTTTGACAAGTTGAAGTCCAATAAGGAGTAGGGCAGTTGACTTGGAAGTGTCCCTTAGTTCCTCAAAGAATAATTTGTGAGTGTCATAATACTGTCTAGGAGGTCTATAGTAGACTCCCACAATGGCATCTGCATTATTTGTTCGCCCCTTGATTCTTCTCTGCATCCCCCACTGACCTCCATGGGCTGCAGGGGGACAGACTGCCTCACCATGGTCATCACCACGGCCTGCAGAGGAATCTCGGCTCCAGTGCCTGGAGCACCTCCTCCCCCTCCTTTTCCACTGACCTTGGTGTCTGCATGTTTTCCCTCACATGTTCTCACTTCCTCATCTTCTCTAGCTTGAATTAAAACTGCCCCCCACTTTGTTTTGATTTTATTCTTAAATATGTTATCACAGAGGCGTTGCTAACCTCTCTAATTGGCCCAGCTTTGGCCAGCAGCATGTCCATCTTCAGAGCCATCAGGGATAGGCTCTGCTGGACATGGTGGAAGCTTCTAGCAGTTTCTCATAAAAGCTACCTCTGGGTAGCCCCCCTGCTACCAAAAAACCAGGCCGTGCAAAACCAACACACCACCTCTCCATAAATAAGTGGAAAATAACTCAGAATTTGCATTCCCTGAAATACAAACTTCAGTCTACAAAGATAATGCAATAGCTTCAAATCAGTATTGTCTTGTTTTGATTTCACTTCTGACAGAAATCCTGCCTTAGACCTTGACTGATTTTTTAAACTTTTCTATGCCTTAGTTTCCACATCTGCAGAATATAAATGCTTATTTCTTTATGAACTTTCTGGAAGATGATGATGATACTTTTTATAAAGTTGTTAATTATTATAAATTGTCTCAAAACAAATAGGCAAAACACTCTCAAAATATAAGTAGACATTACTAAATAAAAGCAAGTTTCCTGCAAATATTTTTCAAGTTATGGTAGCTATTGTGTGTTTCAAATATTCTAAGAGACACTAAACGCCCAATGGTTTTTCTTCATACAATGTGAAACACCTGCCAGTGCTATAAAAATGAAAATTAGTGAGGCCTAATACTATACTTAGAAGAAATTGTTTCTCGTAATGCTCTTAGTTGTTTACAATTTAATCACACACATACCCTTTCATTAAAACATCCTTGCCTAACAGTAAGGCAGAGGAGGCACTGGATTATATGTTTTTCTATGTGAAGCTGGCTAACAGTTGTTTTCAGTTATATTGCAAGTAAAGTCGCATTTCAGTGTGCAGAGATGTTGTGCTGACCACAACAACTAGAAAGCAAATTTATCTAAGCAAGAATCCTGATCTGGGGAAAGCTGTGTCCTCAAAGGACCATGGGGCTCATCCCCTTCATACCAGGCTTATCCCATCCCTCCAGTGGTGTCTAGGTTTGAAAGACAGGTGTCTGCCAAGGAAGGCAGGAACCTCCCTTGGAATTGGAATGGAAAATATGACCCCCTTCCCTCCAAATTATTATAATTTTGAAATTAAGGGGCTTTCAGGCAAATGTGAAAACCGGAGTTCACTCTTTAGAATTTTTAAAAGTTTAATAAAGGATAAAAGAAGGATAAATAATCCAGTGCTGGGGTGCTTTTGGCAAACGGCCAAAGAGCACGCAGGTAGCTTAAAACTATGTTCTCTATATACTGTTACATTGCTGGGGGTATATGCATTATTCATTACTTTTTACATTATTCAAACATTCCTTTGTGTTTCTGATGTTCCAGGAACTCTCTTGTTTGGTTTAAACCTCTGACTTGCCTGCAGGACATTCTGTAGATTAGGTACATATATTTTATTTCTTCCTGTAGTTCTATCCTGCTGTTTCACACTCCCTGATAGTAAGAGTGGATAAAATCCTTCCCGGATGCTTATGCTCTGTTTTCTGTCACTATTATCTTATCAATTGGAGAGGCCAGTCTGCAGATGTAAGAAACAAAATATTTGCTTTACACCATTCTCTGAATTAGTTACATAGAAGTATTTTAGTCTCTATTTTAACATTTTGCTAAAGCCTACAATATATTTATTACACTACTATTCATATGAACTATACAATGCATAAATAAACTGAGAGATTATACTATACTGTGAGGAATTTGTGAAGGAATTTTGAATTAGTTAGAGACAGGACCTCTGAGTTCCTTTAGACGATGTGATTTATTTTTCTTATCTTCTGCACAGGTATAAGAGATGGTCTGAAGTTCCCATCATTTGCCTCATGACCATCGCAAGGACAGAGACTAAGACCCTGTGGACCCTGATTGGAGTTCTGGCCTGGTTGAGGGTGGATGCTCGCCAAGTGATTGCTTGCAGGTGTACTTGCTGTGTCACCACGGTCTTACACCTGCTTCACTATCCCCGCTCATCACAATACCCCATGAATTTCCCCACCTCTTGGCCAGTTGCCACCCACTTTAGAGAAAGACTAACTTTTGAGGTAACTTTGGTGATCTCCCACAGAAAATCCTTCATCTGCCTCACAACCGCCGTCAAGGACGGAGATTGAAGCCCCCTCCCAAGAACTGAGACTGAGACCCTTAAAATTCTAACACGGGGATGCTGGGTTGACTGAAGCAGGATGTCTGCCAAATGTTCCCTGCAGATATGTTCGCTGGACCAAGACTGGTTTCTCATAGAAACCAGTCCTGAAACAATGGTTCCTGCTCACTGATGGGACTGGTTTGTCCTGTTTTGGAACTGGACTGTCTGTACTTGTTCTCAACGGACTTATTCTCCACTGTCCTGTACCTGTTCCCCTCCCGGCAGAGGACAATAAAAGACCCCTGAGTTAACCAAAGACTTTGATATTCTCCCCAACATGACAAGATGGATCTATTGGCTGGACCACGAGGATTTCATCTCTCCGTTGGTAGCTATATCCCCCCCTTCTTTCTCTCTCTATCCTTTATCTCCCTTCTAATCCTTCTATCACATTTGCTGTGGGCACTCAATAAAAGGTGCATTTGTTTTGATTAATACTGAAATCCCCTCTGTGTTGTGTTTTGCACTCTGAGATCAGTTTACGGACTGCTGAGGAATAGTTACATGACCAGAGTCACATAGACATAGTCCAGGTGTCTGAAGAGTTTAGAAAATAACAAACTCAGCTAATGAGCTATGGATGTAGCAAGGCCGCTGTATCCTTGAGCAGAGATATGGTGGTTAAAAACAGCTTGAGAAAAAGAGAATGTAATTTTTAAAGAATGTAAACACAAGGTGGAACTGACATTTACAGAATAACCAATAGATGGCTTAAGTTACAGAGTATGCATTAGCTTATTAATTTACTGTATAAAGGTCTGATGCCATAATCAATAAACGAAGCTTGCTGATCACTCATATTGAGAGCCCGAGCTTCCCTCGACGGACAAATGGCCCGACGCAACAACGGACCATCACGACCCTTGCTTGTACTAGCAGATTGTGACAATAGGCAGTTTAAAAAACACCGTTCACTTGTGTTAAAATTTTAAAAGTTTAATAGTAATGAAAATAGTAATGAAAATTAGGACAATAAGAGACAATAAAAAGCAAAGAATTAGGGATGTCCGAGTGCCTTGCACTCCGCCACAAAGCACACCTTGCTAACAAAGCATTACTCCTTAAAAGCAATAGCCTATTGCATATTCATATATCTCATACATGATTCAAACATTCATTTCACACTAGGGTGTTTCTGCTTAATTTTAGCTTCCCCCCCTCATCTTGTAAATCAATCTTCTTGGTTCCTCGAAGTCTGAGATTTCCCAATAAGGAGGCAATAATTCTTCTCTTGGAATCTTGGTGTCTGTTGCTGCTATCTCTATCCAGATAGGATAATGCAAAGAATTTCTTGATTATCTTTTCCACACCTTGAGCTAGTTACAAAAGTATCTTACATCACATAGTTTCTATTTTAATATTATGCTATAGCCTAAAAACTATATTTACCGCACTACTTAAAAGAGATCAATACAACACTACTTAAAAGAGATCAATACAGCATAACTTTCAAACATAACACATACAACATTCATTTTAATATTTGGAAAGAGCCA
>NW_005055157.1:0-6904 GCF_000277835.1 Geospiza fortis
AACATCTTGTATTGCAATCTGGAACAGTTGTATTAGAAAAATGCCTGATAATTGGGGGATTTGGTTCCTTAAAAGAATTATTCAAAAAATTTAATACATATATGGCCTTAGCAAGCTTTTTAACTGCGGATAACATTTCTATTTCTCTTTTTTGTTGTTCCAGCAGGCATTTAAAAGACCCATGTGTTGTTTCAATAATTGATTGGCCTGTGGGAGTGTGGAATGCCCGTGATATGTTTGATTCCCCACAGATTAAAAAAATCTCTGCATTCTCTGGGAGACATAGGCAGGCCCATTATCTGTCTTTATTTCTTGAGGGATACCTAGAGTTTAAAATGCTTGTAGGAAATGTTTAATAACATCTTTTGCCACATCACTTATGTGAGCAGCAGCAGTTTGTTCCTGAGAAACTGTCTATTAAAACATGTATATATTTAAAGCGACCAAAAGATGCATAATGGGTTACATTGCTCTGCCAAATTTTTAAACTGTGAAGCCCTCTAGGATTTACTCCTGCTCCAGTAGATGGCAGAGAATATTTTTGGCAGTCAGGGAATGTAATGACAATGGCTCTAGCTTGATTTCTGGTGATATTAAACATGCATATTAGGGCAGGTGCATTTTGGTGGAAGAATGCATGGCTGAGCTGTGCTTGCTCGGAGATGTTTGGAATTGTAGTGTGTATGGTCATAGCCAGGGTATCAGTTTGTCTATTGCGTTCTACTAGAAATCCTGGCAAGGAAGTGTGAGAATGAATGTGCATGAAAAAATAGGGAAGCTGTCTCTGAGAAAGAATAAAAATTAAAATTTTAAGCAAAGAGTATAACTGATCATTAGAAACTGTCTTTAGGAACGAATTTTCAGCTGTCTCGAAGATGTCTGCAACATAAGCAGAATCAGTTACCAGGTTAAAAGGACATGTGAACTTAGAAAAAGCTCTAACAACCACAGCTAATTCAACTATTTGGGGTGAACCTTCTACTGTTTCCATGTCATATTCCCAATCATGTCTTACGGGGTTTTGACAGGTTATAACAGATTTATGGGACTGTCCTGTTCCATCAGTGAAGATGGTTAGTGCATTGTCCTAAGTTACAATATAAAGATGCATTCTATTCCCATCTTCAAGAGCTGTTGAAACCAGGAGGGGCATTGTTTTTTCCTTATCTCCTGTTAATGGGCCCATCAATGCCTTGCAGCATGACTCCCTCCGGGAGCCATTTCTGTTTAACGGGTAATCAAGGACCCACTGCATGACTCATTAGAACTATATCAGCCCATTGTGAGATGCTCCACCCAGGGGGGGAGGAGCTAAGCATCCCCATCTGGATATAATCTGGGGTTTGGGACAGAACAAGCTGCCCTTACCCACTGGTTTTCAGAGGACAAGAGCTACCAGATCTTCTCTAAGGGATCACCACTTCAACAAGACCATTTCAGCTGGACTGCTACCACTACCTTAACTAGCAGGGGGTCAGGTTGTATTCTGACTCTGTCAGTGGTTTTTCTTTTGCATTATTGCATGCATTTTGGTTTTTTTTCCTTTTCCTAATAAATTGTATTTCTGACTTGGAGTCTCTCACTGGTTTTGCTTTCAAACCAGAACATGCATCAAGGGGTACAATACTTTTTAAAGGTTTAGGAATCATGCTAAAGGAGGAATGCAACAGCCTGTGTTTAGGGTAATGGATTGAAATTTGCCCAGTAAATTTTTTGAGTGAAATTTGCAAACATTCTGATTGTTATAATAGCCAATCTAAATATAGAGTAGTTATAGGTAGGAACGTAGTAGAGACATCTTTTCCTGCAGGAGAAAATAAGCGTGACCTGGCTCTTATAACAAGCTGAGCCATCATCTCTGGCTTTGTTGTTATAGTTTTCCTAGGCTGGTAGGGTAGGAAAACCCATTCTAAAATTAACAAAGGATCAGACACCTCAGGGTCCCATTGAAAGATTAAGGCATGGGGTTGGGGTCCCTTTCCCAAAATAGCTAGCAGGCATGATAAGTTCGGATTTATTCTGTGTGCCTGACGAGTTTGAATGGCATGGGATACCTTATCTAAGGTATCCCTTGCCTCATCTGTTAGTTGCCTAGGTGAATTTAACTCAGAATCCCCCCCTTAACAATGCAAACAACGGAACCACATCTTTGTTAGTAATTCCCAGCAGAGATCTGACCCAATTAATTGTTCCCCAAAGTTTTTGTAAATCATAGAGCGTTTCTGGTTTCTCATTTAGTTGCAATGGCTGGTGCTGTACAGTCTGAGAGAGAATTTTGAGTCCCAAATATTTCCAGGGGGATGTCTGTTCTATCTTTTCTTCTACGATGGTCAGTCCTGCCTGTTGGATAGCTGTGATGATGGCTTTTAAAGTTGTCTCTAAAGATGGATCATTTTCAGCTGCAATAAGCATATCATCCATATAATGGCAAATAATTGCTTGTGGATGATCTCGGCAAACTGGAGCTAAAACTTTAGCCACAAACCATTTGGCATATGGTCTGAGAATTTTCATGCTTTGGGTAGTACGATACTGTGGTATCTCTGGAGAGGTGCCTGTCTGTTAAGGCTTGGAATTGAAAATGCAAATCAAGGGGCATCATGGGGGTGAAGGGGAATGTCAAATAAACAGTCTTTTAAATCGATAACAGTCAATTTCCATTCCTTAGGAATCATGACAGAGGATGGGAGACCAGGTTGTAACTTGCCCATGTCTTCGATGACCTCATTAATTTTACATAGGTCCTATAAGAGCTGCCACTTATTGCTGTTTCGTGTTTGGATGACAAAGACAGGTGTATTCCATGGGCTTGTGGTTGGTATTATGTGACCCTTTTGGAGTTGTTCTTGCCCTAGAGACTTAAGCGTGAAGAGTTTTGCTTCAGGGAGGGGCCTTTGATCAATCCATATGAGTTTATCCATTTTCCAAGTTAATTTAAGGATGTCACACTGTTCAATGGCCCCAATCAAAAATTTGTTTCTGGGTGCATTCCCCACTGGGACAAAATGTCTCTTCCCCACAAAATTATGGGAGCTCTTACTACGAATGGTCTGGTGGCAACGATGCCGCCTTCAGGTCCCTTGAACTTAACCAGCGGCATACTCCTCAGGCTGTCACTGTCACCTCCAATCCCTGCTAGCGTTCCTGGAGCAGGTATAAGAGTCCAGTGAGGAGGCCACTTGGACTGTGAGATGACCATCACATCTGCACCTGTGTCAACGAGTCCTGAGAGAACAATCTTTTTGGTGTTGTTCTAATGTGCAGGTTAGTTGAGATTGATTAAGGCTTATTATCCTAGTCCACATTACTAAGGACTCTGGTGTGTTGTTAGAGTCCTGTTTGGGGAGCAAGATCACTTGAGCAATTACCAGTCGCTGGGGGATAAAGCAAGGTGGGTCAGGGCACATGGTTAATACAGTGATTTCTTGTTAGGATATTACTGATAACACAGAGGGTAACACAAAAAATCCTTGATCTGCACTGCCGCGGTACGTGAAAGTCTGAGCCCGGCTAGCCCACAGAAAGGCACCTCAGCAGCCTAGGTGTGACAGCCACGTGGCCGCTCAGCCCTGGCTCCCGACAGGAGACAGGCGGGGTGTATGGCTGGCTAAGGGGCTCTCCCTCACGGGCTGGGGAAAGCTGCAAGGAACTGCCCGAAGAGGGCGGGGACTACACAAGGTTTTAAAGGGTCCCAAAAGGGAGGAGCAACCCACCCCCGGGAAAATGAACATACAGAAAGAAATGATTGATATAATGCAACAACAAACAGGGGACTAGTTGGGGAGGGGAAACAACTTCTGGTTCAATCACTTTCTGCTCTGAGTAGAAGGTTCTAGGGAAGAGGTGTGGGCAGAAAGTGACGGACATGGCAGTTACTAGGGAAACATAGGAGGGGTTTGGGAGAAACTATGACAACAGAGGAGGGGTTAACAGATTGACATAAAAACTGATACAAGGGTGGCGGGAGTTGCCTAGACACCCGGGGATTGACAGATAACTGTGAGGGGGAAAGGCAGGAAGGGAGCCCTAGGCAGAACCATTATAATAACAGAACAGGGGGAAACCGAACCTACCAACTGAATATACCATTAACATCAAAATACAACTTAAATAATAAACTTACACAGATCATAACTAAGAACAGAAAAGTGGTCACACCGCAACACTGCACTTTGCCAAAATTACCAGTTCACAGGGCCGCTCTTCAGGCCCAAGCTGACCTGTTGATATGGACATGGTATATTTGTTCTGTATCATGATGAACTGTGATTAGAGCTTTGTGTCCATCACTTCACACATTCTAGTAGTCAGCACAGGTCATGGTGCTGCAGTGATCTGGATCGTTGGTCTTTATTTACTAGCTTTATTTTTCAGCTGTATAATTTCCCTGATCGGGTGTGCCTTATGGCTGCACAAACAATTTTTTCCAGAATAAAAAGGACAGAAATTGAGTTGTGCCTGATCAAATCTTTCACTGGAGATGTAGAGCTGCCATTGTGAAAAGTCCAAAATTCTGTTTCTCATCCTTTTTTCCCTTCTAACATGAACATGCATGCAATTTTTGAGGGTGTGCTTCTGGGTCTAGTAGCAGCGGTGTTATGCATCTGAAGCTTTTGGAAGGCAGGAGGGGAATGGATAGTTTGACAGGAAAACTCTTATAGTAGCAGTGTTATGGTGTGCCTTGCCTCACTTTCATTTATTGTTGCTTTCTACTTTTCAGGGGGAAGGTCACCATGGTGCCAGAGATGATAAGCTGGCTGAATTTATTAATCAGTATTTTGGGCAGTGTCTTAATTTTAATTGTAAGATATGCCTTACTGATGGGAAAGGGTTTTATGTTTTGAAAGTAAAGTTAAGAATAGACAAAGGGAAGTTACCTATGAGAAGGAAGAAGTTAATGATCTTTACCAGTTTTTTGAAAAACAGAAATATCCATGAAATATGCAGAACCGGGGAGGTGGGAATTTTAGTTCATGGAAAGTAAGGAAAAATATGAGGGAATGCAGTATTAAGAATGTGTTTAATGAGATGGGAAGTGAAAGAATAGAAGACCTGTAGTAATTTAGAAAATAAATGGCTTTAAATATAGTCTCTAAATATGTAATCGAAGAGTTGTCATTCACAGGGTAGTAGTGGCTGCTAAGATGATTTTAATTTGTTTTACATATAAGGAATTGAGGGCAACTAACAGCAATTGGTAAAAAGCTGAAGCATTAGAAATAATTGATTTAATGAAACTTGATAAATTATTAAAATGCATATTTCTATACTTTCTGTAGTTGTTTTAGCTTGTGATTCACAGTTCTACTTTCTTTTTGTTATTAATCTTTAGGGGGAAAGGAACAGTGGCTTTGATGTCCTCTATCACAACATGAAACATGGACATTTGTCAACGAAAGACTTGGCAGACTTTATAAGAGAAAGGTAAGTATTCATCCTTGCTAATCCTGTCTCTTTAATATACAGTTTGTGTTTTATTTAAGTTTATCATTATGTATTACAGTAACACACAAAACATAAAAAGCAGTGAGCATTTTGAAATCTCTCATATCCTACAAGAACATTAGATTTATTCCATTCACTTAGACCTGAATAATGATTTCTAAGTCACTGATTAGTAACTTCTAATAACATGCTTCTAATTTGTAGGTTTGAATTAAAAGATAAGTAAAAAGCAAGAAATATCACAGTAGGTGTCTGTAAGAGCGACTGGGGGACAGCACGGTCGGGACGGACGGAGACGAGAGATCTCTGAAGCCAGGTCGTGGAACTTGCAGTTTATTGCAAAGGGCGTGGGTGCAGGGCCCTGCTGGGAGCTGCCAGCCTCAGCTCGGAGCAGGCCCGAGAGAAGGGAGGGGTAGGGAGGATGAGAGGGTAAGAGTGTAAAAGCATAAGAGAGTAAAAGGGGTAAGAGCTAAGAGGCAAGAGCTAAGAGCTAAGAGCCCGAAGTTCCCATTACAATACAAGAAATCATCTTCTGTGTTGAATATTCTGATTCTCACTAGCCAATCTAGTACAAGATACAAATCCTATAGCATTTCCATACAGCCTATAAGAATCACTACATTACCATACTGTGCTACATTTTAAATCCTAAAAACTACTCTTTGGACCCCTTCTGCCAAGCTGGCAGGGTCTGCTCTGACCCTTGGACCTGCCTGCAAGCAGAGGGTATTGTTTCATCAAAAGGGGATTACCTTCAGCGGCCACACCATTGTTTTCCCATTGTTCAATAACTAAGGGATCTCCAAGGTTGCTTTCATTTCAATCTTGCTTATAGTTTCCATATTCTGAAAATCTTTTGCCAGGCAATCATATTTATAAGGCTTTCCTGTTTCATCCTCCACAACAGGTGTCCATCAGTTTATTTAAATTAATCAGTATTTTTCATCATGTTTGGAAGAAAAGCAATGATTTAAGTAGAAAAAAATGACTGTTGATGTAGAATTAGGGTATTACCAAGTTCTAGTATTATCTTTAAAACTTATACTTTTTGATTAAGGTTTTGAGAAACTAGGTTGGTTAAAGAAAAGGGAGTGATACCTATGGAAAAGAAAATAATTTGCAGAAAATAACCCAGGTTGTTCTTTATGGGATGAATAGGACAGAACTGAAATCTGAAAATGTGACAACTTGGTAAACAGATCTTCTTTATAGAAGATGACTCCTGCTGCTACTTTGAACATAAGAATGTCTGTTCTGGATGAAATGAATTATATGTCTGCTTCAGAATTCTCTCTTACACAGTGTCCTGGGTTGACTATATGATGCTTTTATCCGCAATCGTCTGTTCTGTTTATGCTGAACAATAAGTTTTGCACCTTTAAGACTTGTTCCAAGAGTGAAGGGGAGAGAGAAGAAGTACGGAGTTTTGTTTTCGGAAAACTGCACTCACTCCTCCACA
>NW_005055157.1:7231-16794 GCF_000277835.1 Geospiza fortis
TTAGGTTTTATTGTTTAATAAACAGGTTTTTTCCACTTTTCTCCAAGGAGGAATTTTCTCCCGAACTGGTTGGGGGAGGGGCCAATTGAATCTGCTTTTCTAGAGGAGCCCCTTTGGGGGTTCTCTCCCAAATTTACCCCGAACCAGGACACTCAGTTACCGATACCAGATAATACATGGAAAAAGCATGCAAGAGACTAATTGAGGACCTGTTTCAGTGAAGGTTTCTTTCAGTAAAAGCTGTCAAAATAACCAACCTTTGTTTTCTGAAATTTTCCATCAAAACTTTAGTTTTAGCCCAAAATAGACTTCAATGAAGAATTTATTTTAAAATTTCCACAAAATGTAACCATTATCGATCTGACAGGTACTCAGTGACACTGACATTTGCGTGGTTTCTAAGTAAGTTGAAATGGAGACAATGACAAAAATCTTTCCACTAAGTGAAACAGGTAGTCCAGAGTCCATGTGATGGGCAGTCTCCTGTTGGAAGGACTGCACAAACCAAGGAATGTTGTTTCATAAATCCCTGATTCCAGAGAACACATTATGAAGCCAGACAGGTATCTGGATTTAGTGGATTCTGGATTTAGTGGAGGGATATTATGCTGTTGATGCTTAGTATGAAATGTTTAGGGCTTTATAAGCTGTAAAAAATTGTAATTTTTTTTCTAAACTGCTTTTAATATTGACTGTTAAAAAAGTTTGCCTTGTGTTATCTTTATGTATGCCTGGATCTTTCCTTTGAAACCTGCTTTAATTCTTGTAATCAGTCTTTTTATATATATATAGTACTAAGTCATAGACTTAAGCTGTACATCACCTGGGCACATGTAATTTTATTAATTTTATATCGGTTGTGTTTTGATTCATCTCTGCATTTAGATCAGAAGTTTGCTTGCTCACTCTTATTATCTCCATTAAGTTGTATTCTTTGGGCATGCTTCATTTTATTCATATTGATCCTAAGGTTAAAGATCTTATGTAAATGGGTAAAAATAACTTGATGCTGTCTGTCTTGGATTCTTTATTATGGTGACACAACTAAAACTTGACAGTTCATTCTGCACGAAATTACCAGTAAAAAGAATGTGGCATTCTAGTTTATTTTTCATTCTATCAGTTTCTTCAAATGCAATTTTAAATGAGACATGCCTTTACAATCAATAAATATTTGGACCTTTCTCCACATATTAAAAATGTTTTAGCTGAAGTTCCTGAGATCAAGAAATGTAGTTTCTCTTGTTGTGAATAGATGAGGACATGCCAGAGATGTGCAACCATCTTATCTACAGCATTTTTTGTAAAATATATGAAAGAATTTAGTTCTAATTACCACACTGAGATTCACTAGAATCTTAGCACTAAATTTTAATTTATTTGATAAGGCTTCAGTATACTTCCTTAAGAACAACTTGCCCTGGAATTAGAAAATATCTGTGATATAGACCTGCAGCAATAACTTCAGACCTTTCCAGTGATCCTCTCGGTATGAGATATTAAAAATGATATCTATGATATCTGTTCTGTTGCATCTTCTTCAGCTCTGCTTTATTTATCCATTAGGTATGCCAGGCTGCCATTTAAAAAAAATTGAATGCCAAATAGATGCTTCTTTTCAAGTTAAGGGTACATTGCTGATCAATCTCAGTCTAAGCTAGTGATACCTTGTGGCATATAGTTTGTAGTTTCAAAGAAATAGATGGACTTTAAATATTTGGTGTCCTTTCTTTAGTAAAAATGTTTGAGTGTCCATATCTAGGCATATCTTCCTCAACCACTGTGAGGTTACTGCAGTATGTCAGTTTTATTTCCCAGGAAATAAATATGGTTCAGTAGCACACATTTATTCATGTGGGTCAAATTCTTGATCTCAGAGTTTGTATTGGGCAGTACTTCAACAGTGTTTTGCAACAGTCTGATTGTCTTGACTGTATTGTTTTGCATCTTTGTTTATTGCAAAGAAATGATGTTGGGAGAGCAAGTGCAGTTTCTGCAGACGAACTTCTCCTCCCTTCGCTCTCAAAACCAGTCTTAAAGGCAACGAATCACAGCTTCACTGGGTTGGAAGAGACCTTCAAGATCAAATCCAACCCATGCCCTAACACCACCTCAACTAAACCATGGCACTGATTGCTACATCCAGTCTTTTATTAAACACATCCAGGGATGGTGACTCCACCACCTCCCCGGGCAAACCATTCCGATACTTTATCACTCTTTCTGTAAAAAACTTTTTCCTAATATCCAACCTATATTTCTTTTGGTGCAGCTTAAGACTGTGTCCTCCCGTTCTGTCAGTTGCTGCCTGGAGAAAGGCACCAACCCTCACCTGACTACAACCACCTTTCAGGAAGTTGTAGAGAGTGATAAGGTCACCTCTGAGTCTCCTTTTCTCCAGGCTAAACAACCCCAGCTCCCTCAGTCATTCCTCATAGGGCTTGTGTTCCAAGCCCCTCACCTGCCTTGTTGCCCTCCTCTGGACATGCTCAAGTGTCTCAACGTTCTTCCTAAACTGAGGGGTCCAGAACTGGACACAGTACTCAAGGTGCAGCCTCACCAGTGCCAAGTACAAGGGAAGAACTGATGCCTTGAGAAGGCTGACCTACTACAGAGGCTAGACAGAGTTAAAGAATAAAGTAGGTATTTATTAAAAGGCCTTAATGGATATACCTTGAGCAGTACAAGAACCTGTCCAGATCTACACCTAAGATGAACCCAAAATGGTCACAAAAATGGATGACCGGTCACAAGGTCTCACACCCCTATAAGTTTTGGTCCATTTGCATATTGGAGTTAATTGTCCAATTACAGCTTTAGGTTATGAAGTTCCATCCTCCTTGTTTTTCTCTCTTCAATTCACCATTGTTTATACTTTTTGGGCCTGGAGCTTGTAACAGTTGTCCTTGGTCAAGGTGGAAAAGGATTGTTTTGTCCACCTACCCTGTGAAAAGAACTTGCCAACACCCAACATGAAGCCCAGAGCTACACACCAAAGCAGCACAGAATCTGAAAAACATGAAAGCTAAAACTTAAGGCATCAGAATTACTTCCCTGGTCCTGCTGGCCACACTATTCCTGATGCAGGCCAAGATGCTGTCGGCCTTCTTGGCCACCAGGGCACACTGCTGGCTCATGTTCAGCCAGCTGCTGACCAGTACCCCCAAGTCCCTTTCTGCCTGGGCACTGTCCAGCCACACCGTCCCCAGCTGATAGCGTTGCAGGGGGTTATTGTGACCAAAATGCAGGACTAGGAACTTGGACTTATTAAATGCCGTCTTATTGGATTCTGCCTATCCATCCAACCGTTCCAGGTCTCTTTGCAGAGCCCTCCTACCTTCCAACAGATTGACACATGCTCCCAGCTTAGTGTCATCTGCAAATTTACTAATGAAAGACTCAATACCCTCATCCATATTGTCAATAAAAATCTTGAACAGAACTGGCCCCAGCACAGACCCCTGAGGGCCACCACTGGTGACTGACCACCAAGTGGATGCAGCACCGTTCACCACCACCCTCTGGGCCCGGCCATCCAGCCAGTTCTTAACTCAGCAAAGAGTGCACCTGTCCAAGCTTTTCCAGGAGTGTGATGTGGGAGACAGTGTCAAAGGCCTTGCTGAAGTCCAAATAGACAACATCCACAGCCTTTCCCACATCCACCAGGCGGGTCACCTGGTCATAAAAGGAGACTAGGTTGGTCAAACACGACCTTTCCCTCCTAAACCCATGTTGGCTGTAGATAAACATGCTACACTGGTTAGCAACAGTGTGTTTTGATTGTTAGCCTTTGTAATCATTGTATGTGGATAATATGTAGTAAGTTAGGGAACTCCAGTTTTGTGGAGATTGCTGCAAAGAAAGGTGTGGATTTTGGTCAGAAATCTTCTGTTTAAAAAACCCCAAAATACTGAGTTCTCAAATCTATAAAACTCTGATAGAAACTACTGTTAATTAAGCAAAATATATTGTTCATCATGGTAATTTTTAAAAAGTGTCACTTCGTGGTTATTGTGGTTTAAGTCCAGCTGGCAACTAATGTTTTTTCTAATGTTTTCATTGCAAATATATTTGATTTTTTGTTGCTTTGTAAATCCCTGGTATTTTGACAGTGTTAGGTTGGTGATTGTTATGTCACTGTTCTGACTCTTAGTAAGGAATGTTACATGCAGAAGGGAGCAGCAGAGAGTATAGGAAGGAAGAAATTTTACAAGTCTTTTGCAAGTCTTGAGCCCTGATATGGTTACAAAGCCAGGGACTGGAGCATTGGTTTTGAATATTTGATACCACTCACATCACTTCTGGGGTGTGTGGTTTCAGTAGGAAAGGCTTGGGGCCAGAAGCCTGAAGGGGGCCATCTTGCCTTGTAGTCTTCGGGGAGAAGGTATCGGGGACAGTTTAGCAGACCTAGCTCCTCTCGGCCATTGGTGGTCCCTTTCCCATTCCTCCGAGCTATGGCTTTTGTGGTTTGGTGCTGAAGGACAGTGATGGTGAGCCCAAGACTGGGCTCCGAGAAAAAGAAACAATGAGAGAGTGCCAGTGGCCCATAGCAGAGCCCAGCTGACCCTTGTGAAGCCCAAGCCTCAGTGGAGCCCAGCCAAGCCATGTGGAGCCCAAGCTGCAGTCACTACTGCTATGGGATTGGTTGCCATTTTCCCTTTGTTTGGAGATCATGTCAAGTGCTGTCTTTGAAGAGTGTTCTTCTTTGTTCCCAGTGGTACATTCCTCTTTCTGGGTAGGGCATCTTCTGTTTGTGTACTTTTTGCTATTGATGTCAGTGTTGTTATTTGTGATTTTAGTAAATTGGTATTTTAATTTATAATCTCTCCATATTGTCCCTTCATTGTTGGAGGGGGTGGGGGAAAGGGGAGTGACTTTTTTAGAGTTTAGTTTCCCTGTTGGTTCTCAAAACCAGCACATCAATTAGCATCTCAATGTGGGGCATGAGAGAGAAGGTAAAATAACAATTGTGGTCAAAGCATTTGTGTATTAGGTCTGGAACTCCCTGGTTACCATGTTTCTCGGTCTGTTCATGTGGGTGTTGCTCCTAGTCCTGTATATATTCCCATATGTGCTCTTCATGATAACATTTGTCAACATAGGGAGAGGGATCAGGATTGCTCTGGTAATGTACTGTGTGATGTTGATTTATGACATGATAACATCAAGGGCAATGAGGGCTATTTGGGATGTGTATTTAGTGTTGTTTGCCTGTACTGGCCTTGGCTGCTATCTCTGGAGATTCATTAGTAATTGTACCCAGCCTGTTGGGGGAACAGGAGAGGATTATTTCTCTCAGCCTTCCATGTCCTTCTCCTTCAGGTCTGCTACAACAGTTTTTGAGAATGTTGAATTCCCTCTGGATTTTAAGGACAGCATAATCTTGTTGTTAGTTCTGCTATGTCTCCTCTGTATGGTCTACACCATGTTTAGAGACAGGACAAAGATTTATCGGGAGGTTGTCCAGAGGCCTGCCCTGGGGGGTGGATAGTCATGAATGGCATGGAATGTGGGAGTACACAAGCCAATATTTGGAGGACTTCTCCAGAGGTTTTGAAGTTCACTCCTGAACAACTACAGGACGCTGTTAAAGTGATAAAACGTGTGAAGGAAAAATGCTGTGGCAGTTTCAGAGGTGTGAAGTTATGCAACGTGCTGGGCCCTGACCACTGCCTACCAGACACTGCTTGTTATGGTACAGCACCTTCAGGAGAGGGGAAGGAAACCAGATCAACAAGCACTGTGGCCACTCAAACTGCAGCTGAACCAGAGGGACAGTCCAAGCCAGTAGTAGTTGCCCCTATTCAGAAGAGGAAATCCAAGACCAAATCAGTTTGCGTAGTGAGGGATGAAGAGGATGCAGGACCCTCACAACCAGTGGAAGAGAAAGGGCCAGAGATAATCACCCAATCCCTATCCTTGTGTGAATTGCACAGTATGCGGAAAGATTTCATCCACCAGACAAGTGAGTCCTTATTGACCTGGCTGCTCTGATTCTGGGATGCTGTGGCCAAAAATATAAACCTAGTTGGTAGTGATGTCAAGCAACTGGGATCCCTGTCCCAGGATGTGGTTATTGATGCGGGCGTTGGGAAAAGACCAGAACCTCTAAACCTCTGTAGGTGACTCCTGTCAAGTGTGAAGGAAAGATTCCTTTGCAAGGAAGACCTTTCAATGTGCCAAGGCTAGTAGGACACCATGGAGCAATGTATCCAGTGTCTGAGAGAATTAGCTATGCTGGAGACAATTTATTCAGATGACAAGCAGTTCCCTACTAATCCAGATGGTGTCCAATGTACATCACAGATGTGGCTGAAATTTGTACAGAATGCGCCAACATCATATGCCAGCCAATAAGCTATGATGGCATGGAAGGAGGGAGAAGACTAAGTGGGAACTTTGGTTGGCAAACTCCTGATATACGAAGAAACTGTCACCATCCTGTTGTGGGCCCACATCTAGTCCATAGGAGAAACTGCTCGAGGATTTCTGGAAATTAAAAGAAGAAAGTTTAAGAGGGCTACCAAAAACTTAAGAGAGGAGCTTAGAGAGGAAATTTTCCATGCCCCACCAGCACAGACAAGAGTCTCTTCTATTAGGAGCAGGCACCCCCCACCAATGGAGAGAGGGTCCACTCCATGAGGTAATCTCTAGTTTTACCTTCATGACCATGGAGAAAACGTGGAGGTGGGATGGACAACCCACCTCTGCCCTAGCAGCATGGCTACGTGAGTTGAAAGGAGGAACAACTACCACAGGAAACTTGTCAAGAATAAATGCTGCTCTGGTCTATTGTGGGCAAGTCCCTAGGCAGAAGGGATAATGTTATGTCTGATCCTCTTGAAGGGACCTGCAAGTCATATTTACAAGAAGTGACTGAGTACCGTGACCAGAACTAGAGTGGTCCTGCCTCCAGCCAGGAGAAGGAAAGGGACAATCAAGTCTATTGGACTATGTGGATCTGAAGGTCTGGTACATCAGACTGTCTTGGTTTAAAAGACAGCTGTCTGCCAAGGAAGGTGGGAACCTTCCTGGGATGGAAAATATGACCCCCTTCCCTCCAAATTATTATAACTTTGAAATTACGGGGCTTTCAGGCAAAGATATGGGAAAAAGAATAACAGTTCTTTACTAATATGTATATGTATAACAAGACAAACAACAACAATGGCAACAACAACAAAGAAAACAGAAACCAAATAACAGCCTTCTCTCAGCCATCAAGCACTTTCCCCTTTTGTGTAGTTATAACCAAAGCAGGCAGGGGCACTGTTGGCTCCCAGCCAGGCAGAGCCAGTGTAATTATTCCCCTGCTGATGCAGGGGGCGCTGTGGCATGAGCTCAGCTGCCTCTCCACTGGCAATGGCAACTCAGGCAATAGGGAAGAGGCGGGGGGTCACTCCCTTTTGCAAAATTCACGGGAAGGAGCCAGTCTCAGTACCACTCTGGGTGGTGAAATGGACTGTAGCAGCAACTTTGGAGTGGCGGGCTGGAACAGCAGAGGCGAGCACATCCAGGGTGGCAAACAAAGTGTAGCAAAAAGACAGCTGCAGCAAGAGCCATGGGGGTTAAGCAGACACGGGGTGTTGGGTTAAAGTGTAGCAAAAAACCCAAAGCAGCAGCAGAACACAGCAGGGCTGGGCAGCAGCAGCTCGACTCCCACAAACAGCCGGCATATGCTCCTTCTGGAGACGGGAAGGGGGTTGGGGTCCTGGGTTTCCCCTGAGGCACCTGAGCAGATAGTGAAGGTCCCTCCCAGTGAGATCAGGTGTAGAAAAGGTCCCAGTTCAATGACCCCTCTTGTGAGCAGAAGCTCACCCATGATAAGGAGAAGCAATAAAGGACAAAACTCCACAGTGGCAGCAAATCCTCTGGGTAGCAGCAGTCTGGGACCAAAACCACATCTGTCTCCCTTCTGATCCCATGAGAGTGAGAGTGAGAGTGAGAGAGGACTTAGCCCAGCCCCCTGGCCCTCAGCCCAGTCTCGTGGTATCTGCATTTCCCAAAAGAAAACACCCCAGCTAAGAGACTGTAGTAAACTGCGCCCCTTTCCCCCTCCTCCCCATCTTGGCCACATCTTTTGTCTCTCTTAAGTACCTGTCATTCCCATCTCTTGGGCAACAAATGGGAGAAAAATTCCCTGAAAGAAAGAAAAAATAAAGGAAAAAATCCTAACCTCCAACACAGATGCACTGCATGAGAAGATAAGGCTTTAGCTGACACTTGCGCACAATGTACCCTGATGCCATCTAGACATGTAGGGGCAGAATCTCTCTCTATTTCTGGGGTGACCGGTGTGTCGCTATTGAGTAAATGACTCATCAGAAGGCTCGTTGGCATAATAATGCGCCGTATACTTGGAACTGCTCCTTTTTGTAAGCTGTTCCAATCCAGGTAGATTTGATTGGTCATTTAGGTAATACATTTCACCTGATTGGCTAATTAACAAGACACCGTTCTTATAAACAATCTTTGAGAAAAACAAGAAAACAGAGAGTAGGAAAACACCACCTGCAGGTTGTTTATAATAATAAGCTCTCATTGTTTATCTTCAACTCCCTAAAGTCTCTCAGGCTGATTCTGGGAAAACTTATCTAGTTTTCTTGCTCTCTGACCAGGCTGTCATATCCACAGGTCCCCCTTTTGGTTTAAAGGAGGAGGCAGTGTTTGTAATCCTCCACGGGACCCCTTGCAGAAAGGAGAACAAACACAGCTCCAGAGGTTCCCCTAGCAGTTGCTAGTTATCAATCAGAACCTCAATCAGATGCCATTTTGAAATGGTCGGAAAGATCAAATCTTGTGATTCCCTCTAACAAGAAATACATTATTAATCTTAAAATCAGTTACCTATTCTAATACAATATCAATACTAATTCTAATATAGTAACAACTTATTGTTAGTTTGTTCAAAGAACTGACAGTCTTGTCAATAGTCCTTTTCTAGAAACAAGGAAAGGATAGAATGTTCATTCCCCACTCGTGGAGGGGTCGTCTGATTGATGGTTGGCATCTTAATCATCGTTCAGAGGTTGCCTGTTGGCCACAATCTGTTTTTGGTGTTGCAAATCAGGGCAGACACACCTCGCAGGTACCCATCGTACTCCAGTATCTGTGGAAACACATGCATACCCATGGCCCCAAATTATAAGGTTGTACAGGCCCTCCCACTTATTAGTGGCTAGGTCCCGTATCCAGACTTTCACTCAAGGCAGGTGCGTCTCACCTGAAGGGTGCAACAAGAGAAAATGATTTAGACTGTCAGGATTCTCTGAATTCTGTGGCACTGTAAGATGATTGATTGTATGTAGAGCTTTTTCCAATCGACTGTATGGGGTTTCTCCAGGCATTCCCCTTTTTTGTTTGTCCAGAACAAGCTTTAAGGTACCATGAGCACATTCAACAATGGCCTGGCCCGTTGGAGAGTGCAGGATACCAAGTTTGTGTGACACTCCCCATAAGTGTAAAAACTGCCGTGTCTTCTGTGAGACATAGGTGGGGCCATTGTCAGTTTTCACAGAAGGTATTCCCAAGATTGCAAAAGCCATCCTCCAATGGGCAATCAC
>NW_005055157.1:17541-18626 GCF_000277835.1 Geospiza fortis
AAAACAAGAAAACAGAGAGTAGGAAAACACCACCTGCAGGTTGTTTATAATAATAAGCTCTCATTGTTTATCTTCAACTCCCTAAAGTCTCTCAGGCTGATTCTGGGAAAACTTATCTAGTTTTCTTGCTCTCTGACCAGGCTGTCATATCCACAGGTCCCCCTTTTGGTTTAAAGGAGGAGGCAGTGTTTGTAATCCTCCACGGGACCCCTTGCAGAAAGGAGAACAAACACAGCTCCAGAGGTTCCCCTAGCAGTTGCTAGTTATCAATCAGAACCTCAATCAGATGCCATTTTGAAATGGTCGGAAAGATCAAATCTTGTGATTCCCTCTAACAAGAAATACATTATTAATCTTAAAATCAGTTACCTATTCTAATACAATATCAATACTAATTCTAATATAGTAACAACTTATTGTTAGTTTGTTCAAAGAACTGACAGTCTTGTCAATAGTCCTTTTCTAGAAACAAGGAAAGGATAGAATGTTCATTCCCCACTCGTGGAGGGGTCGTCTGATTGATGGTTGGCATCTTAATCATCGTTCAGAGGTTGCCTGTTGGCCACAATCTGTTTTTGGTGTTGCAAATCAGGGCAGACACACCTCGCAGGTACCCATCGTACTCCAGTATCTGTGGAAACACATGCATACCCATGGCCCCAAATTATAAGGTTGTACAGGCCCTCCCACTTATTAGTGGCTAGGTCCCGTATCCAGACTTTCACTCGAGGCAGACGCATCTCACCTGAAGAGTGCAATGAGAGAAAATTATTTAGAATGACAGGATTCTCTGAATTCTATGGCACTGTAAGATGATTGATTGTATATAGAGCTTTTTCCAATCGACTGTGTGGGGTTTCTCCAGGCATTCCCCTTTTTTGTTTGTCCAGAACACGCTTTAAGGTACCATGAGCACGTTCAACAATGGCCTGGCCTATTGGAGAGTGCAGGATACCAAGTTTGTGTGACACTCCCCATAAGTGTAAAAACTGCCGTGTCTTCTGTGAGACATAGGTGGGGCCATTGTCAGTTTTCACAGAAGGTATTCCCAAGATTGCAAAAGCCATCCTCCAATGGGCAATCAC
>NW_005055157.1:18929-19967 GCF_000277835.1 Geospiza fortis
GTTATTGACTTCCTTCAGAAGTGAACAATCCAAACGTTTGGTTATGTCTGCAACACAGGCAGAATCAGTGAACAAGTTCAGAGGCACCTGAGAAAATTTCTGGAATGCCATGGCAACGACCTTTAACTCAACCAGTTGGGCCAAGCCTGACTCATGGCCCTCCAACATTTGCCATCCAGATTCATCCTTCCAAGTAACAATGGCTTTCCCCATTTTTCTGGAACTGTCAGTGAAGACAGTGGGTCCTTGCACTGGCACTCAGCTGCTTTTTGGCCGCAACGACAGATTGGTTGTTTTTGCCAACTGCAATAACTTGCGACTGGGCATATGATAGGCAATCTGCCCTGAAAAGTTTTGCAGTGCACTTTGCAAAGGATCACTGTTAGCAAAGCTCCATTCAAAGACTTCCTGCTCTATTGGAAGAATAATTTTTGAGGGATCAACTGCCATTAATTTCAAACACTGTTGATGGCATTTGATTATCAAATTAGCGATTAATTCAAACAACGTTGGTGCTTTTTTGGTTGATGGGGCAAGAAGACCCATTCCAAAATGTGCAAAGGATCAAACCATTTGTCACTCCATTGGCCAATGATACCCATAGGATAAAAATCTGGATTGGTAATGAAGACAGTGATATCAATGGAAAGGTCTACTCGATGAACCTGACAAGCAGAAACAGCCTTTTGGACCTCCCCCAGTGCTCGTCACGCCTCAGGAGTCAATTTCCGAGGTGATCTCAGGTCAGGGTCCCCCTTTAGAGTATCATACAGAGGGGACAGTTGTTTCTTGGTGAGTCCCAAGTAAGGACTCAACCAATTGATGACACCCATCAATTTCTGGGCATCGTTCAAGGTCTTAATAGAATCCGAGAATTGCACCTCCTGATGCTGAATGGTTCAGTCAAGAATTTTGACTCCCAGATATTTCCAAGGAGGGTGCTGTTGAATCTTCTCCGGAGCCCCCTGCAGCCCATAAGAATACAGATCAGCAAACAGCTGAGGCTGTATGCTCAGCAACTCATCCTGGGTGGGTGCT
>NW_005055158.1:0-321 GCF_000277835.1 Geospiza fortis
CACAGCTACTTTAACATCTGCTTGCTTAGCATGGAGGCCTTTACTCAATACCTACAATTTGAACACTTTCATCTCCCCGTACCTTTATGTGTTATAGGGAAAAAGTCTTTTTCTCCATAGCTTTACAAGAGGATTTCAGCCCCAAGATCAAGGCATCTCCTCATCCCTCCTATCTGGTACTTGACTCTTTCTTCACTGACCTCAATGTCTTCATGTTGCTTCTTTACATGCCTGCACTTGTCCTTCTTCTCTCACTCAAGGGAGGATTGAAGCACTGAAAGAGTTAATATCTGCAGATGGTCACCCGACCATGGCTGAGCT
>NW_005055158.1:627-8811 GCF_000277835.1 Geospiza fortis
CGCGGCCGAGGGGGGGTGGGCGGGCGCCCCAGGGGAAAAGGGGCAGGTGTTGCCCAGCCCAGCCTGGCCGAGACAGGGGGCCGAGGCATGTTACCTCTTTGCCAGCCGGAAGAGAAAGAGGAAGTTCCCAGGTTTATTTATCTTTAGCATGTGTTTTTCACAGAGGCATGTACAATTTTCTAGTGGCTAAAAGCTTTGCATCACTTCCATAAATGTCTCCCATGCAAAACCAGAACATCCCCCCATTCAGATCACCAATAAAGACATTGTTCGATCTGGATGCGGCACCATTCACCACCATTCTCTGAGCCCGGACATCCATCCAGTTCATAACGCAGGGAAGAGTGCACCTGTCCAAGCCATGGGCTGCCAGCTTTTCCAGGAAAATGCCATGGGAGACAGTATCAAAGGCTTTACTGAAATCCAGATAGACTACATCCACAGCCTTTCCCTCATCCACCAGGCTGGTCACCTGGTCATAAAAGGAGATCAGGTTGGTCAGGCAGGACCTGCCTTTCCTAAACCCATACTGGCTGGGCTGCATCCCCTGGTTGTCCTGTATGTGCCATGTGATTGCACTCAAGATGATCTACTCCATAACCTTCCTGAGCACCAAGGTCAGGCTGACAGGCCTGCAGTTTCCCAGATCCTCCTGGCCCTTCTTGTGGATGGGTGTCACACTGGCCAGCTTCCAGTCATCTGGGACCTCCCCAGTTAACCAGGACTGATGTTAAATGGTGGAGAGAGGCTTGGCAAGCTCTTTCTGCCAGCTCTGTCAGCACCCTGGGATGAATCCCATCTGGTCCCATAGACTTGTGAGTGTCTAAGTGGCACAGCAGGTCAGTAACTACTTCCTCCTGGGTTGCAGGGGGTTTATTCTGATCCCACTTCCTGTCTACCAGCTCAGGGGGCTGTTTGATGTGAGGATAACCAGTCTTACTGTTGAGGACTGAGGCAAAGAAGGCATTAAGTACCTCACCCTTGGGGACAATATTCCCCCCCCCCCCCATCCGATAAAAAATGGAGGTTTTCCTCGGCTCCTTTTTTGTTGTTTATGTATTTATAAAAACACTTTTTGTTATCTTTCACAGCAGTGGTTGGATTGAGATCTAGTTGAGTTTTCGCCTTTCTGATTTTCTTTCTATACAACTTAACAACATTCTTGTACTCTTCATGAGTTGCCTGCTTCTTTTTCCAAAGGTGATACACCCTCTTTTTTCACCTGAATTCCTGAGAAAGTTTCCTATTCAGCCAGGCCTATCTTCTTTCCCAACAGCTCATCTTTCAGCACATAGGCATGGTCATGTGCCTTCAAGATTTCTTCCTTAAAGTGACATGTTGGTGTTTGTATGTCTAAGACTTAACACATGACAGACCTCCCATGCTTCATCAGCCAAACAGCCTGGTTTATTGTTTCCCACCACCTTTTATAGGCAATTCAAAAACTCTTGGTGCTACACAGCCATTCATCTAATCTCCATGCCTCCCAGACTCTCAACCAGTCAAATGCTTGCATTTTAGGAGAGTTGTTATTGGTTGGAACCTCTGTCAGCCCAGAGGCTGGTTCGTGGAGCTGGGCTGGATTTCTTATTTATAACTGGATTAATGCTAACCACAGATCAGCTTGCACTGCAACATTAAAGCATGTCCAGCCTTCCTGGACACATTTGTTTTTAAGGTCTTTTTCCCAGGGGACTTTCTTAACCGGTGTCCTGAGTAGGGCAAAGTCTGCCCTCCAGAAGACCAAAGCAAAGGTTTTGTTGACCCTCTTCCTTACTTCATTGAGTATTAAAATCTATCATTTCATGGTCCCTGTGCCCAAGACAGCCTCTGACCACCCCATCTTCCAAGAGCCCTTCTCGGTTCCTAAACAGCAGGTCTAGTGGGCCATGACTCCTAGTAGGCTAACTCACCACCTGTGTCAGGAATAAGAGTAGATGATCTCAGAGATTTTTTTCTAACCCAAATGACTCTGTGATTCCTATGAGGATAGGCTGAGTTCAGCCTCAAGAAGAGATGACTGAGAGAGCACCTCATCAATGTCTATAAGTATCTGAAAGGTGGGTGTCAAGAAGATGGAGCCAGGCTCTTCTCGGTGATGTCAAGCAATAGGACAAGAGTTGGAGAGCAGAAACTGATGGACAGGAAGTTCCACCTGAATATGAAAAAGAACTTCTTTACTGTGCAGGTGATGGGGCACTGGAAAAGATGTTGTAGAGTCTCCCTCACTGCAAATATTCAAAAACCATCTGGATGCAATTCTGTGCAATGTGCTCTAGAATGACCCTGCTTGAACAGGGAGGTTGGACCAGATGACACACTGTGGTCTCTTCCAACCTTACCCATTCTGTGATTCTGTGTCTTAAGTCGCTTTCTCATACCTCTACCAGGAATTATTCTCTGTAGAGGCAGATGTCTCTGATATCGGATGTCCTCAAGGTTAAAAAGTATTTTAAGAAGTAATGAAAATGGGAATGTATCTCATTACTGCTGATTTGACACCTTATCTTAGATTTCAAGTAATGCTTTTTTTTTTGAGTGGCATTTAAATTGTGATAGTTTTAAATATCTGAAGACACTTCTACAGATATGATGTTCTGATGATTCAGTAAAAGTGGCAGTTATAAACAAACCTATGCTTTTAATCCTTAACTAAGTTGGATTACAATGAGATTTTGTTCAAAGGTTCTTCAGAGGACTTGGCATTGTATACAACTTGAGGTTTGATAACACAGTTCCCTAAGAGTTTGTTAATGAATAAGCTCAAAACATCAGCTTTATGGATGCCAGGCACAAAGTCACATGCCTTTTTTTAAAGGCATATCTAAACATAGCAATATATTACAGTATAAACAGTCTTCTTAAGTATACTTCAGTCAGTGGAACAGTATAATGGAAGCAAATTCTACTCTGGTGTTGATGTTGTCATTGAATAATTTTCTTCCTCTTCTTTCCCCCTCCCCCAGCTGCATGGAACAACTTCACTACAGACCAGTTCAGATTGTCTTGAATTTGCTGTATAGGAGACTTGACTTTTGGTTTGTGTGAGGCAGAGTCAAAATTTTCCAGAGTAGAAATCCATTTTGATTTAAGTAAAATGTACATCTTTAAGTCTGTAGCTTGCTGTTTAGTCTGACTGCCTGTTCTTGCGAAGGGCCTGTGCTTGGAAGGACTGCTTCAGCCGAAGGACAAGAGATAAGTGGGGAGGAGGGGGGCAGACAGAGCAGGACAACCTGACCCAGGAGTTCCTTCTGAAGAATTAGTGGCAAGTGTCACGCGAAATTAGTGGAATGAATATGTATGAACCTATTGTGAAATTGCATGCATATGTATTTGAGAAGGAGATAAAAGAAAATCTAGAGTTCCCAGGGGTATGCATGTCATTTTAGGAGAACGATTCCCACATGTGTCCAGCACTGTAATAAACATATCGGCTTTACAACTTTCACAAAAGTTGTGGAGTTTGGTTGTTTCCGCAAATCATGTGGGTTTGAACTTTTTCTGAACTTAGCAATTGGATAATACTGAAGTGACAGTTTCTTCTATGTGTTTTGCAAAACACAATAGGTATCACATAACAGGCTCAGCAAATCATTTACTGGTTTTGGAGAGTTTTGTGTTCACTATGTTCTCCTAAATGGTTTTTCATTGTGATGTCCCTGTATATTTTATCATGAGCTTTGGGAAACATAATTTATATTTTTCAGTTGATAAACTTACAGTTGCTGTAGGACAGAGGTCTGCTTGGTTGATTGATCTATCTTGAAGAGTAACATAATAAATTAACTTCATTTTATTGGATGTCACTCCTGTATTTCAGAGCTTTCAGCCAACACAGCTGCCTTTGCTAAAAGTGCTGTCATGTTAGGTAATTCTGAGGACCACATTGCTCTATCTAGAGCTTTGTCTCAGCTTGCAGAGGTTGAGGAGAAGATAGATCAGTTGCATCAAGAAAAAATTTTTGCTGATTTTTATGTCTTCTCAGAACTACTTGGTGACTACATTAGTCTTATTGCTGCAGTAAAAGTAAGTGCTACTAGGAAAAATGTATAATTTTTGTGTTTATTGTCACATTTTGCAGTTTGTATATTTAAGGTAAATAACCAGGTTGGATGGGGCTTTGAGCAACCTGATCTAATGGAAGGTGTCTCTGCCCATGGCAGGGGGGTTGGAACTAGATGATCTTTAAGGTGCCTTCCAACCCAAACCATTCTATGATTCTATGAACGTTTGTATGCATTTGCACACTTCATTATGCAGTTAAGACTTCCTGAGTTTTTGTTTGAAATTCCAATCAAGTAAAATGAATAAATCCATGATCAGTTATTCCCATGTTAAAAATTGTTGTAACAAAAAATGGGCGTGGATTAATAAGATCCAGACAAAATCTAAATGGTGACTATCTTCTAATTTGATTAATGTTAATATCATACTAGTTAGCATGCTGTACATGTTTCTTTCAAGTAACTGATTTTTACACTATGCTCATAAAATGTTTTCAAGAATATAATTTGGCTATATTATATAACCAATTGTTTCAGTAAATAAGCAACAAATATTGCTTGACGATTTACATCTCATTAAAGAGTATTCAATTTTGGTGTACAGTACAATTAGATTTTGACATGGGGAGGGGTTGCATTGGGTTTATGTGGCAAGGTTTTGGTAGCAGACGACTGCAGGGGTGACCTCTGTGAGAAGACATCAGGCACAGCTGGTTCCAGACAGCTCCCCAAGGGACCCACCATTGGTCAAAATAAAACAAACCAGCAAAGCTGGTGGTACCTTTGTGAAAACATATTTAAGAAAGGTCAAATTACTGTTTAGCAGAGTGTGTGTGTGAGGAGGAAGTGTAAGAAACAATCCTGCACACACCAAGGTCAAAGAAGGAGAGGGAGGAGGTGCTTGCAGGTATTTCCCAGCAGCCTGTGGAGAGGACCACTCCTGAGCAAGTGGATATGCCCTGAATAAAGCTTCAGTCCTAGAAAACCCACATGGGAGTAGGCTCCTGACAGAATCTCTGGCCTGTGGAGAGGAGCCCACGCAGGAGCAGTCCTTGCAGGACTGCAGCCTGGGGGAAGGACTCATACTGGAACAGGGGAAAAGTGTGAGGAGGAAGAAGTGTCAGAGAGGAACTGTTGTGAACTGACTGCACCTCTTTATCCTTCCTGTGCTGCTCAGGCAGGGGGAGGTAGACGAGTCGGGAATGAAGGAGTGAAGTTGAACTTGGGAAGAAGGAGGGAGGGGAGAGGTGTTTTAGTTTTTGCCTTTGTTTCTCATCATTCTATTCTGGTTTTAATTGTCAATAAAATAATCTTTCCCAAGTTGAGTCAGTTTTGCCTGTGATGGTAATTGGTAAGTGATCTCCCTGTCTTTATACTGACTTGTGAGCTTTTTTAAATCTCTTTTTCTCCCCCTGTCCTGTTGAGGAGAGAGAATGAGAAAGCAGCTGTGGGTGAGTCTGGCAGCCAGCAAGCCAAGTGTCAAGCCAGTGATGTCTTAGAATTTTATCCAGAAATAACTTTGAAACTGTCAAACTGTCGGGAAAATATTTTTAAATTTTATAAACATTCACTTGCATTATGTATATAGTTATAGTCTATCAAATACATAATATATAAAAAATTTATACTTTGATTCTTCTGCTTCCATCCATTGTTAACAAAAATGTACTGCCAATTATGCATACAGTGAATGAAAATGTTTGCTAGAATCTGTATTTAGATAAGCATTTGGGTATTATAGCATTTTACAGTGGTTGCTTTGGTAGTATTGTGATGGAACAAGGAAAAAAATAATTTGAAGCATCAAGGTGTCTGCTCTAAAGAGGCTTCTTGAATGCCCTCTGTTATTTTTAGATGGTATTTAGCTGTGCAAGGATGATGTCAAATTAAATCTAAGACACAGTGAAGTTTCTTTTGAGTACACTTGTTCCAGTTTTATCCAGAAATAACTTTTTCTAACAGGAATTTAGACAGCTTTAACAGCTGCAATTGCTTAATAAATGCCCATACTTACAGGGAGTGTTTGATCATCAGATGAAATCCTGGCAGAAATGGCAAGAAGCTCAGGTCACTTTACAAAAAAAACCGTGAAACTGAAGTAAAGCTCCAACTTGCCAACAGATCTGATAAACTGCAGCAAGCTAAAGATGATATAAAAGAGGTAATGTTGTCAAGTATAAATATTATTCTGTCAGCCAGACTTTTTTTATTGATTCATTCCCCTTTACTGTCCCATTTTATACAATTTTTTTTTACAAATCACATATTAGCGATTTTCCATATTTACTGACATTATTAAATGGAATTTATTTAAAATATGAGATGGATATTATTGTTACCCATTCTGAGATATGTAAGGCAGTCAAATACTGTCTCTAAAGAGTCAGGGAGATGGGAAGAAGAGAACATGAACAAGTTTAAAAATGCTTTTAACTGTTGCAGATGACTTGGATAGTCAGAAGAACATTTCTTGGTTTCTAAAGCTAAAATCTAGCTAAAAGGACTAAAGGAGAACTGTTCTCATGTTTTGCTTACATTTATATTTAATTTTTAAAAAATATACATATAATTTCAGTAAAAATAAAAAATGCAGAAGTTTCATAGATTATACATTTTTTTTAACATGCTTCACTAAGGAAATTGAAGAGGTAGGACAGCTTAATTATCTAACATTATTGTATTCTAGTCATGAACCACTATTTTCTCATTAAATAATGGAGAACACAATTGCAGATTTCAATCTCTTATGTACTTTGTTTGGTTGCCTCATTTGTCACTAACTCAAGTTGCTTTGTTCTTTATGCACTTCAATATATTTTACATACAGTGTTGAAGTTTCTCATTAACATGGTTTTTTTATTTTCTTTAAAAAGGACCTTGTTGACTAGGAAAAAAAAAGTCACTTTTTTGTGATCACATTCTTACTGGTTGGCTCTCTTGATGTCATCCATCCACCATGCAGAAGTGAGCTGGAACTCATTGGCAAAACCAATTCCTGACTGTTTGGAGCAGTAGGAAATACTAAATGACCCTTTCTCACCCTTAATATAAAAAGAATAATGATTTTGTTCTTGAAGGATTTTTTTTCTACTTTATTGTGTGTTTAGAGAAGCTTGTTAAGTAAACTTGAAATTTGAGTATGCTGGCAGAAAATTATTGCTTCCACTGAAATATATTCAGAGTTGATGAATTCTTTAATAGTAGTCCTTTTGACAGAGATATTGAAAAGTGGAAGCCTATCCAGCTTGAGCTTCATGTGTGACTCAGTTCCTTTGTTCAGATAAAAGGTAAAAGAGTAGTCCTCAAAACAGCATATAAAACAAGAGGGTGATTTTTCCTTGTCAGAAACTGTAAGATGGCAAAATCACTGAAGTCTTGGGGACCTCTAAGATGCTGTAATACGAAGGAACAAGTTATTTCATAGCAGTCCTAATCTCTCTTTCCTAGACTGAATTTTATATAGTTTTAGTTATTAGCTAACTCTCTAGGCTGTGCACATATTAATGTTTCCCTGAAGCACATCCTGTTATGACTTATTGCATAGCTCCATAAGAGTACATCTGGAAAGACATTAAGGGAATTTTGAATAAATACAGACTATATACATAAATATCTCAAGATATTTATTTGAATAGATGTTCATTACATATCACAACAGTAAGGTAACACTGCACCACAAAATGCTCTGGTGATTAAATAGCACCACTAGATTGCTAGCAGGAATACATTTTATTGGTGCATGTTGCTTCTTGGCTGCATTTTTTCAGAGGAAGATAGCTGTTACCAGATCTATTAGCTCCCAGAATTCAGTTAGTATATTGAGACTAACAGATACAGTTGCATTTTTATAATTTCTGTTAGCATGCATATGTCTGAAGTGTCAGGATGATAGCTTTTTTCATAATATACTAACACGGATGGTTTAAATTTAGCAATATACTAGTTACATAAAAGCAGGAGCAAAGGAAGGTCTAGTAATAAGATAATACAGCTGGTAATGCTTTCTTAATTGTGTAGCTGAATGTTTTTTGACATAAAATAAGGATAAACATGACCAAGTGTTTTGTAGTATTGATATTAATGCCTTGTTACCAGTATGGCAAAACCCTACAAGCAACTGCACTTCCTCTGAATTTTCCGTCTGTGCTCTTACCTGCATTTCTTTTTTTTTTTAAAAAAT